>NW_024757224.1:585000-622500 GCF_018991925.1 Homarus americanus
AAAGATTAAGGCATTCCAGATGGGGATTTCAGAAGGGTTCACCTTGAAATAATAAACTCGTAAAGAACAACATTTCTCTCTAAGAATACAATAGAAGAAAAACATTTACCTCACCGCCGTAAATTCTTGTCTCGCTGTCAAAATTTCTGCATAGTGAGTTTTATCTTCAGTAACAGTGGCAACTACTTACTCGTAAACTGAGGCCAATGATGCCATAAAGGCCATTGGAACTGTATAGTATAAATGTTGCAATAATACTGTGATCGAGGTAAAATTCTTTATTGCAAGTGAACTCGAAATGTAATGAGAATAATGAGAACAACTATATATACCAAGAGAGAGAGAGAGAGAGAGAGAGAGAGAGAGAGAGAGAGAGGCTGGTGATCTCTTGTCTGTGTCAATATATTGCAATGTGAGTATTAAATTAACTTTATGGGTCAATGTTGCACAGGTGACTAATTAATTCTTATTTATTGGTCAATGTTACAAAGTGACTATATAATTAACATGCATTGATGGGTTATATTACAAAGTGACTGTTTTCATATTAATTTATGGAGTCGATGTTGCAAAGTGAGTATTTGATTAATGGTTTAGTGTTTGCAAGGTGCTGCTTGTTCAATTAAGATATATTTTTTCATATGTCAATGTTGCATGGTAAGTGTTTATTGATTTTTATTTCCACGTTGCAAGGTAAGTATCTATCTAATCAACTCGTATATATCCTGCCATTATTGCAATGTATTTTCATTTTTATAAGCCATTGTAAAATAGATGAACACTTTAAACTCAATATTGCAAAGTGACTTGAATCAAACTTATTTGTAGCTGAATATTATTAGTTCATATTACGTCTTTATATATTTCTTGTTTAACTTCTCAGTATTGCAAGGACTGTATTTATTCACTCTTAAATTTGCAAGGAATCTCTCTCTGTCTAAATCTTCCTCCTATGTGAATATTGCAAGACTCCAGTTAGTCTTAATCTAATTAATCTGCCAGAGTTTAGTTGTCTGTCTACATTAATTATTATCAGTGTTACAATACGACTTTTTTTACGTCGAAATTATCTGTCAATATTGCAAGGAGTTTCTTGTTATGGCAATATTGCAAGGAGTCCAAGCATTCACAGCTTACTCAGCCTTCAATATTGCAAAGACTTTTTGGGGGGGGAGTGATTTTTTTGTATTTGAATATTGCAAAGTGTCCCTTTACTCAGGTCGTATTCATCTGTTGAGTATGGCAAAGAGATCGCTTATTCGCCTCCTCATTTATCTATCAGTCAGTGTTGCTGGAAGTGTCTTTGCTCAGCTCAAAGTCACCTGTCAATAATGCAAAGCCACTTAGTTTATGTCTTACCCAGGTACACGTCTTATACAGGTACACGTCTTATACAGGTACACGTCTTATACAGGTACACATCTTATACAGGTACACGTCTTATACAGGTACACGTCTTATACAGGTACACGTCTTATACAGGTACACGTCTTATACAGGTACACGTCTTATACAGGTACACGTCTTATACAGGTACACATCTTATACAGGTACACGTCTTATACAGGTACACATCTTATACAGGTACACATCTTATACAGGTACACGTCTTATACAGGTACACGTCTTATACAGGTACACGTCTTATACAGGTACACGTCTTATACAGGTACACGTCTTATACAGGTACACATCTTATACAGGTACACGTCTTATACAGGTACACGTCTTACCCAGGTACACGTCTTATACAGGTACACGTCTTATACAGGTACATGTCTTACCCAGGTACAGGCACACGTCTTACCCAGGTACACGTCTTACCAGGTACACGTCTTATACAGGTACACGTCTTACCCAGGTACACGTCTTATACAGGTACACGTCTTATACAGTCTTATACAGGTACACGTCTTATACAGGTACACGTCTTATACAGGTACACGTCTTGCCCAGGTACAGTAGACCACCAATACTGTTTGGGCTTAAGACTAACAATATACGTATCCAATATTCTCTTAGGATGGGTATTTTTTTTTTATGGAGAAATTCTCAGTATGTGGCCTCTGTATTCCTTCCTTCATGTATACGTTCTTTCATGTAAACATTCCTTCATGTATACCTGCCTTCATGTATACCTCCCCGCTGGTATCTGCTTGCTTGCTTGTACAGTATCCTTGCTTTCATGTATATTTGTTACCATGTATATTGCAGATGTGTATACTTGCTTTTAAGTTTATACTCTTCTTAATATCGTTGCCAGTTTCTTTGTGAGATTGAACAAGATCAGGACAATTATGTGTGTGTGTGTGTGTGTGTGTGTGTGTGTGTGTGTGTGTGTGTGTGTGTGTGTGTGTGTGTGTGTGTGTGTGTGTATCATTGAGATCATGTGTCTGTCTATCGGTTTGCCTGTCTACTCTCCCCCTGCTGTCGATAACTAAAATGCCCAATTAGACAGAACAAAAAGTAATTTCCATATTTTTCGTCACATTTCATATCAAAGAAAAAATTGGAATGTATTATGTAACTAATTTAACGCCCGGCTACAGCTCTGAATACTAACATTAAATGTTAATTACATCATAATTCCTAGGACTGGGAATTGATAGCGCTCGGTTGGAATATCGGCCTGGAATTTTGGCGGGTCTTTGTTTTAGCGTGTGAGTGCCGATGGGAGAAGCGGCATTGTTGTAAATTTGGCGGAGCCTTTGTTCAGCGAATGACATGGCACGACCCGCTTTGTTCTATTTAACTGGGTATTGTTGGTACTGCCTCCGCCTTACAGTATCAGTGAGACTCAGCTGATATCTTGGTTACAGCTGCAGGAAGAATACATGTGGATTTACAGTATTATTAGTTGACGAAAAACAAAAAAATATAAATTGACTTATTTTAAATGTTTTGGATGATTTAAAAATTATATGTGTATATATAGATATAGTGTTAGTAAAATAAGAGGAACTATAGGCAGCACACCTTCCACTAAATATTAAGTAACCAAGGATTACTGAGTGGGGGCGTTCTCAGTCTCTCCCCAAGACTACCTGAGGCTCACTAACACCACTAGTAATGATGCCTCTGTTTTCCATCCTTAATTTGAATCTGTTTTTGAATAAACATTCTGAATTTGCAATCATGTTTCTCAATGAACTTTCTACATGGGCATCTGAAAGTGTATTTGAATTGTTAGTAATGGTTAATGTTTTTGAACTTGACTCTCAGCTTAATGAGGGTGTTTGTGATTATAATCCCACCAACTTCAAATTTCCATAAAATATCTGAATGGTCGTTTTACATTTACTTGGTGGTAATAATGTATCCGATCAACCTTGTTTTCGACATCTGGAACTTAAAGTAAGTTCAAACTCTTTGTACTTTAACTTTTTCCGTCTGGTTGTGAATTTGGTCTGATACGTCTGAATAAACTTTGTAAATCGTCACCTGAGCTGACTTACCTTTACTAAACTTTCTGAATCTGAATCCTTTGAGATCTACCTTAATAAACTTTCCGAATGCGATTTCGTACATGTACTAAATCTTTAAATCTGAACAATAAACCTACCCTGGGGAAAAAAAAATAGTTTACATGTCGTCACTGGAGGATCATACTGTTATGGTGATGGTGGAATATCTGCTGGCAGGTACTGGGAGACAAGACTAGGAGCTAAGATTTTCCCTCCACCCTTCTCCCTACCTACCCTCCCAACGCTCACCTCCCCTGCCTTAACCTCCCCACACCTCTCCCCCTCCCAACCCCTCACAAGAAGAGAACTCTGTAATGCCCATCGTATTGTGAACGTTCCGTCTCATCATCATCATCACAATAGCTCACCCTCTGCCACTCTGTCAGGGGAGATTGCTTGAGACTCACAATATCCTCTCGAATGGCCATTGTGTTGTAGCGCCATAAGAACACAAACAGGTTTATAATGTATGTCTCTTAAGAGTTTTTATTTGGCCTCAAAAAACACAGGATTTATGATAGATCCTTGTTTCTCCTCTCTGTCTCTCTCTCTCTCTCTCTCTCTCTCTTTCTCTACCCTCCCTGTCCTCCTCGTTCCCCCTTTAGTCCCTTGTCTGACCACCCACTTCCAACCCTCCCCCATTCCCCCTTCCCCCCCCCTGCCCCCCTCTCTGTTGACATCAGTGTGTTAAGTGATTGGTGTAACAGCAGCTGGTGTTGCAAGGTGCAGTATGTGATGTATTTTATGTTCATATAACATTTTGTATATATGATGACAACTGCTCGTCCATCTGTCTGTCTGTCTCGTGGAATGTACATAGGTTGATATATATGTACCGGTATATAGAAGAGTCTGTTAATTAGATGCTAAATTGATAACAAAAACAAAAAACATAGTAAAACTTTGTCTCTTGCTGTACCATTCATCTCTGTCTCTTAAAGTTAAGTTGAAGAAAAGTCGATGAATTAATGACAAGTTACGTCTAGTGTGATATAAGTTCAATTTTAGAATCAGAATCACAGTCACTTCGTCTTTAATTCCACCATTCAAGTGCGTGTCATATAAAGTAGGTTGGAAATCATAGCGCGTGAGGGTGGCTTGACACTGCTCGCTCAACCCCGGCATTAACTCGTGGCTCAGGTGACATAACCATGATGGATAACAGCTAGTGGTGAAGGTAAGGTTAGGTTAGGTTAGGTTAGAGTGGGTTAAGCTATGTTAAGTTAGGTTAGGTTAGCTCCAGGAGGTTTAATCTTAAGATAACATTGGCTGGGGTACCTAAGCTTAAACCAATCTAACCTAACCTAATCTGATCAACTTAACCTAACCTAACCACGTACAATTTGAAACTGTTTTGATGTCTGCAGCTCTGTATCAGTGTAGGTGTATGTGTGTGTGTAAAACAATAAGTATTACTGTCTACACCTCTATTTGTGTGTGTATATGTGTAATGTGTGTGTGTGTATATGTGTAATGTGTAATGTGTGTGTATGTGTGTGTGTGTGTGTGTGGTCCGTTTGTGGTCCGAATAATTCATAATTTTTACTTTAAAACTGGTTCGTATGGTCGGGTTGACTCGCTCCATAATGTGTAGCTTACGATTTGCATTTCGTGATCCAGCATGGGCCGCCCTGCTGAATGACAGGAAACAGGGAAACAGTTATAAATGTAGATACAAGATTCCCTCTTCTTCTTCTTCTTCTTCTTGTTCTTGTTCTTTTTCTTGTTCTTCTTCTTGTTCTTCTTGTTCTTCTTCTTCTTCTTACTACTCTTTCTCCTCCTCGTATTACAAGGATATAATTTTCGTGCTGAACGCATTAAGCACTCCAGAAGCTAATGTTACTTCAGTGAACTGCTGTTATTCGTAATATAGTACGTAGTTAACTCTCTCTCTCTAAATTATATATCATTTCCATGCTGCTATTTATTTTTTTGTAGAGTTCCCCAAAATTCAGGAAACAAATTGTCAAAAGTTACCCCTTTTTTTGTAGGTACTAAAACAAAGTTGCCATGAATATAATAGTTGAATTAACAGTGTGTCACGGGTTGTTTATGTCCTGTGTTTAACACTTTCAGCAACCAGACCACAAGAGTGTGATGAAATATTGTTTTATTATTATCATTGTTTACAATTTTTTTATCTATTTTATGATTTTCTCAGTATATTTAAGGTGTTCTGATATTATATATTTATGAATGTATTCATGTATGTATGTAGGTAGGTATGTGCGTAAGTATATATGCATGCCTGTATGTACAGTATATATGTATGTATATATGTGCTACAAACAACTTATACAAACCTGGTAGTTATACAAATTACAGTATCACACAAACTGATTTTGACACCTTACAGTATTACACACACACACACACACACACACACACACACACACACACACACACGCACACACACAGAGTAAGAGAGATATTAGACACGTTTGTGAAGTCATTCTCCACATTACTCACTGACAGGTGAAGATAAAAAAAATTCTCAGGGGTGTGTGAGTTATCTCTGTCAAGTTCTGATTCCATTATTCCGCCCGGCAGCAGCTCATCAAACGTGGCTGAAGACTCGCTTATGACTCTTCAACCCTCTCTGCTGGGTGGTGTGTGGGTAGTGATGTGGGTTAGTGTGGTGGGTGGTGGGTTGGTGTGGCATGTGAGTGGTGGGTGGTGGGTTGGTGTGGTGTGTGGGTGGCGGGTTAGTGTGGTGGGTTAGTGTGGTATGTGAGTGGTGGGTGGTGGGTTGGTGTGGTGTGTGGGTGGCGGGTTAGTGTGGTGGGTTAGTGTGGTATGTGAGTGGTGGGTGATGGGTTAGTGTGTTGGGTGGTAGATGGTGGGTTTGTGTGGTATGTGAATGGTGGGTTAGTGTGGTATATAAGTGGTGGGTTGGTGTGGTGGGTGGTACTGAGGTAACATCAATATGATAAAATGAGGTTCAGGATTCGCAATATATCTTTCTATAATAACACGTTCCTGAGGCTACTTAATGTGCTCTAGATCACATCATACTGACCAACAATATTCCCACTCTTCATCCAACAATATTCCCTCTCTTCATCCAACAATATTCCCTCTCTTTATCCAACAATATTCCCTCTCTTCATCCAACACCATTCCTTCTCTTCATCCAACAACATTCCCTCTCTTCATCCAACAATATTCCCTCTCTTCATCTAACAATATTCCCTCTCTTTATCCAACAATATTCCCTCTCTTCATCCAACAACATTCCCTCTCTTCATCCAACAATATTCCCTCTCTTCATCCAACAATATTCCCTCTCTTCATCCAACAACATTCCCTCTCTTCATCCAACAATATTCTCTCTCTTTATCCAACAATATCCCTCTCTCTTCATCCAACAATATTCCCTCTCTTCATCCAACAAATCCCTCTCTCTTCATCCAACAATATCCCCCTCTCTTTATCAACAATATCCCTCTCTCATCCAACAACATTCCCTCTCATCCAATAATATTCCCTCTCTTCATCCAACAATATCCCCCTCTCTTCATCCAACAATATCCCCCTCTCTTCATCCAACAACATTCCCTCTCTTCATCCAACAATATCCCCCTGTCTTTATCCAACAATATCCCCTCTCTTCATCCAACAATATCCCCCTCTCTTCATCCAACAATATCCCCCTCTCTTCATCCAACAATATTCCCTCTCTACATCCAACAACATTCCCTCTCTTCATCCAACAACATTCCCTCTCTTCATCCAACAATATCCCCTCTCTTAACCTCCACCTAACTTAGTTCATTTACCCAATATTCCCTCAACAAAACACTTTCCTTCCCTATGACTGTTGTAGTGCAGATAGCATTAACACCTGGGGCTTTCCTGTCATAATTCTGGTCCAGGAAGCTGTAGATGGTCTGGAATGGGAGGTGAAAATAATGAAAAGGGAGAGAAGTTGAATGCTTCTTGGGAGTGATGATGATGGTGGTAGTGGTGGTGGTACTGGTGGTGAAAGTGGTGACGGTGAAAGTAGTGGTAGTGAAAGTGGTGGTAGTGGTATTGGTGGTAAAAGTAGTGATAGTGGTGGTGAATATGGTGGGAGTGGTAATGGTGTAATTGGTGGTAGTGGTGTTTGTGGTTATGGTGGTGTTAGGGACGATGGTGTTATCAGTAGTAGATAATATAGTGCATGTGATGATGGTAGTAGTGGTTGTGGTGTTGGTGGTGATGGTACCACTATTACAGTAGTAGTAGTAGTTGTAGTAGTAGTACAAATAACTGTACCGCTGCCGTTACCGATAATAGCAGTCACAATAACCGTACTATGAATAACATCGGCAAAAATGTAGGGAAAAAATAGCAATAATAGCAGTAGTAAGAGTAGTCACACATAACTAGCATTGTTGTCGTTGTTTCATCAAGTCGTAACCAAAACAACGACACATTCCCTCCACGACACATTTTTTGTCAATACATCAGAGGCAAGCAACAAGTGGGCGATGCTTTGACTCGATAACATCTGGCAGGGAGATAGCGCAGAGCGACCCATTAATGCCTGTCAGTGTGACGTATTCCCTGGGAGATGTGAACAAGCTCTCGGGCACCCAAGAGTATGATAAATATACAACCGAGAATAATAACCGGAGCCAAAAAATGAACTAAAATAAACTAATAGACACAAACTTATATGTAAATGAATTAGTATATAAGTCCAAACAAAATATATATTTCTGCACGAGTTAAAGACTAGAGAAAGAGAGAAATTATTCTATATAAACCAAAAGGATAATTAGAATGATTAATGAAGGAAACACTAAAATTAATCAAAAAAATTTCACTATATTTTCATCATCTCTTTTGCTTTTAGAAATAAATTTGTTACTGTTTCATATTTTTTTTTCCTGGATCAAACACAACTAGAATAACTGGTATATTTATCTCTGACTAAAAATAACAACGAAAAATGTTTGTTTGTTTGTTTGTCGTTTAGTGCATCAGAGTCAACAATGTGTTCTGATTAACAGCAATGGTGTTGAAAAGACAAAAGAAAAACTCTATTTTTTATTTTGTTTTTTTTCGTAGTTTTGCGTTTATTTGATTATCTTTGATGGGGTGCTTCAACTACCAGGGTTATTAAGGATCGTTCACTAGGTCTTAGTTTTAAAGGTGCTTCAACTACCAGGGTTATTAAGGATCGTTCACTAGGTCTTAGTTTTAAAGGTGCTTCAGCTACCAGGGTTATTAAGCATCGTTCACTAGGTCTTAGTTTTAAAGGTGCTTCAACTACCAGGGTTATTAAGCATCGTTCACTAGGTCTTAGTTTTAAAGGTGCTTCAACTACCAGGGTTATTAAGCATCGTTCACTAGGTCTTAGTTTTAAAGGTGCTTCAACTACCAGGGTTATTAAGCATCGTTCACTAGGTCTTAGTTTTAAAGGTGCTTCAACTACCAGGGTTATTAAGCATCGTTCACTAGGTCTTAGTTTTAAAGGTGCTTCAACTACCAGGGTTATTAAGCATCGTTCACTAGGTCTTAGTTTTAAAGGTGCTTCAACTACCAGGGTTATTAAGTACCGTTCACTAGGTCTTAGTTTTAAAGGTGCTTCAGCTACCAGGGTTATTAAGCATCGTTCACTAGGTCTTAGTTTTAAAGGTGCTTCAGCTACCAGGGTTATTAAGTACCGTTCACTAGGTCTTAGTTTTAAAGGTGCTTCAGCTACCAGGGTTATTAAGCATCGTTCACTAGGTCTTAGTTTTAAAGGTGCTTCAACTACCAGGGTTATTAAGCATCGTTCACTAGGTCTTAGTTTTAAAGGTGCTTCAACTACCAGGGTTATTAAGTACCGTTCATTAGGTCTTAGTTTTAAAGGTGCTTCAACTACCAGGGTTATTAAGTACCGTTCATTAGGTCTTAGTTTTCATGGCACGTAACTTTTTTGAAATTTTACAATAATTACCAAAGCTAACATGAAGACCTCACTCTACGTACCAGGTAATTATTCTTTTCATCTTTAATTATGCAGACTTGATTATAAATTGTTATACGATTATTTTAGCTTTTGTGTGTGTGTGGGGGGGGGACACTTGTATGATGCAATTATTCTCTGCTATTATATCAGTATTTAGGAATTGTTGATAAAAGATGTATTATATTATATTATTATTATTATTATTATTATTATTATTATTACTATTATTATTGTTGTTGTTGTTATTGTTATTATCACAAAAACAACACACACACACACACACACACACACACACACACACACACACACACACACACACACACACACACACACACACACGTATACATAACGTTCTAATATCATCAAAGCGTCACCTCCCACAAGCCGTGCCGACAGCTTATTTGATTCAGACAAATAGATTTAACCCAAGACAAAAGGGCTCAGGAGAGACCCACATTTGTCAATGTTTGCAGCATGAGGAGGAGGGGATGTGTAGGATGAGGGGATGTAGCAGGAGGGGGGATGTAGGATGAGGGGGATGTAGGATGAGGGGGATGTAGGATGAGGGGATGTAGGGGAGGAGGGATGTAGGATGAGGGGATGTGTAGGAGGAGGGGAGAGAGGGGATGTAGGGAGGAGGGGAGTGTAGGGAGGAGGGGATGTAGGATGAGGGGATGTAGGATGAGGGGGATGTGTAGGATGAGGGGGATGTGTAGGATGAGGGGATGTAGGATGAGGGGGATGTGTAGGGATGAGGGGGATGTGTGGATGAGGGGATGTGTAGGATGAGGGGATGTGTAGGGAGGAGGGGGATGTGTAGATGAGGGGGATGTGTAGGAGGAGGGGGATGTGTAGGATGAGGGGATGTAGAGGAGGGGATGTAGGATGAGGGGGATGTGTAGGGATGAGGGGGATGTGGGATGAGGGGGGATGTAGGATGAGGGGGGATGTGTAGGGAGGAGAGGGGATGTGTAGGGATGAGGGGGGGATGTAGGGAGGAGGGGGATGTAGGGAGGAGGGGGATGTAGGATGAGGGGGATGGTGAGATGAGGGGGATGTAGATGAGGGGATGTGTAGGGATGAGGGGGATGAGGGATGAGGGGATGAGATGAGGGGATGTAGGGATGAGGGGGATGTGGGGGAGATGAGGGGATGTAGGAGGAGGGGGAGGGAGATGAGGGGATGTGTAGGGAGGAGGGGGATGTAGGATGAGGGGATGTAGGAGAGGGGGATGTGTAGGGATGAGGGAGGATGTGTAGGATGAGGGGGATGTGTGGAGGAGGGGGGATGTGTAGATGAGGGGATGTAGGATGAGGGGGATGTGGGATGAGGGGGATGTGTAGGATGAGGGGGGGATGTAGGAGGAGGGGATGTAGGAGGAGGATGTGTAGGATGAGGGGGGATGTAGATGAGGGGGATGTGTGGATGAGGGGATGTGGATGGGGGATGTAGATGAGGGGGATGTGGAGAGGGGATGTGGGATGAGGGGATGTGTGGGATGAGGGGGAGTGTAGGATGAGGGGGGATGTGGGATGAGGGGGATGTGTAGGGATGAGGGGGATGTGTAGGATGAGGGAAGGGGTGGATGAGGGGATGTAGGATGAGGGGGATGTGGAGAAGCAGGGGAGGAGGAAGAGTGGGAGGTAGAGGGGAGGAAGAGGGGGAGGGGGGGAGGAAGAGGCTTAGAATGGTGGGTGATTTCTTCCTGTCTCTTAGATTAGCAAGCTGCCGGAGCTCTTATTTATACTGAGTTTTATGATGTGTGTAAAAAAAGAGAGAGAGAGATTCACCTATATTATATTTTAAGTTAGGTTAGGTTAGGTTAGGTAAGGTAAGGTAAGGTAAGGTTAGGTTAGGTTAGGTTAGGTTAGGTTAGGTTTGTGTTAGTTTTAGGTTAGATTAGCGTTTGGTAAGGCTAGGTTGGGGCGTTAGGTTAGAGTAGCGTTAGGTTGGATTAGATCGCACTAGGTTAGGATAGGTTAGATTGTATCAGGTTAGGTTAATGTTAGGTTAGATTAGGTTATCAGAAGCGGTTTTTATCAACAGGTTAAATAAGCTAGGGTGTCTCATCTTCAGTTGATCCGAATGAAACCTTTGAATATCCTGACTTTAAATTCACTGTTTTAACCTGATCAATTAAGTAAACAGTTTGGCTGAGCATTTAACTCACTCGTGCTGATGACGCCTCTGGCAGACCCTTTTGTTAATGGTTTAGTTTCCATTGATAGATTACAGTATGTATGTATGTATATATGTATGTATGTATATATGTGTATGTATATATGTATGTATGTATGTATGTATGTATGTATTATTTATATCTATCAGTCTTTCGTCCTGTCAATTTATTTGTCTATTCATTCATCTATCTATCTATCTATCTATCTATCTAGTCCTCAATAACGCTCACAAGCTGAATCCCGACACCTGAACTCCTGACCCCCCACTTGTGGCTGTGTTTAATTAGTGACCTTCCCCTGGGCCGTAAAAGATTCCACATTATTTCCTCCTTTTAAGAAATATAAAGTTTTTTGTTCTTATTATTAAAAATATATATATACATATTGTGTCTTTCCAGAGGCTTTATACAAGTATCAATAGAAGTATATTAGCTTCAACTTGATCGATAAACAACAGTAATTCATAAAAAGTATATCTCTGCGCTATTCAAAATATAGATAATTATTTAATTCTACGTTGTTTCTTTCAATATATATAAGAAAGTATTCTTAATAAGTTTAATATCGATCTAAAAAAATAAAAAAATAAAATAATAAAAACACGTTTTCCCCAAATAGTGTAAGAGTTCTCAATAGTAAGAGTTTCCCTTTGAAGAAATGTAAACAAAAAAATGTATTCTCGCTTTATTTAGAATTGTACAGAATTTTTCTTTTTCCAAAAAGTTATGTAAACTTGTTTTTGTTATTCTTGAAAAATTATGCGACATTTTTCACATCCACCATATTTTCTCTGTAACTTATGACATCATCGTCCTTAAAAAGTAAAATTTCTCTTCCTCATTTAGCAACTTCCTCCCCCTGTCACACCGCCTTCACTCCACAACCACAGCAGCTGTGTCCTGCCTTCACGCTGAAGGTGTTCATAATAGTTGTTTCTGGTGTCAGTCTATACAATTTGGAAGTGAAGAAATGTACTCATAATTCACTCTCTCTCTCTCTGCATATGCGTGACACATACGAGTATATGAGGAACTCCTCGATTCTCTTTTACATCTGTCCTGCCAGGGTCTACAATATAGGTAGATATATTACTGACTGAGTACACCCTTCTATTAATAAATGCCATACCTGAATAGTGGTCAGGGCAACCACACACACACACACACACACACACACACACACACACACACAGCCTACGCTAACTAATGAATGAAGACTTGGAAGAGGGGGTATGAGGCAGGGGGAAAACAAGAGTGTGGGTGGGGGATTGCCTGAGAAAGGGTGGGGAAAGGGGGAAGGAGAGGGAGGGGAAGGGAGAGGGAGGGTGGGAAGCATGGGGAAGGGTGAGGGAGTAAGGAAAAACAGGGAGGGGTGAGAGAGAGTGGGGAGATGAGAGAGGGTGAGGAAGGGTGAGAGAGGAAGAGGAAGGGAAATGTGAGGGAGGTTGAGGAGAGGATGAGGGAGGGTGAGGAAAGGTGAGAGAGGGTGAGGGATGGATTGGGAATGGTGAGAGAGAGAGCGAGGAAGAGTGTGGGTGGGAGGAAGTAGGAAGGAAAGGGAAGTGTGAAGGAGAGTTGGGAATATTAGGGAAGCTAATGAAGTTGGAGGAAGATGACATTTGGTGTAATAGTTTGTGGGGAAGGAAGTGTGTGTGTGTGTGTGTGTGTGTGTGTGTGTGTGTGTGTGTGTGTGTGTGTGTGTGTGTGTGTGTGTGTGTGTGTGTGTGTGTGTGTGTGTGTGTGTGTGTGTGTGTGGTGCGTGTGTGTGTGTGTGCGTGTGTGGCGTGTTGTGGCAGTGTCTGAAATTGTAATCTGAGATCCAGAGGGACAGTTCCACACAATAATTCTCTCGACATTTTTGACAATATCTGACATTTACTTGAAGGTCACGTAGGTTTGGGGGATACAGGCATTTATTGTTGTTGTTATTATTATTATTAGTTATTTATTTTTTATGCTCGTATATGGAGACTAACACCACACCACGGGGCTACCATCAGCTCAGGTCAGCTCAGTCCTCACGCAAGCTACACTAAACACGATTCTTAACAGGCAAAAAAATTGACGGTTCATCAAAGTTAGGCGGTAGCAAACCACCTGCGACCTACACAGTAAACACGGTAAAAACGACGTTGCTGGGGAAATGGGTGGAAAAACTGCCCCGCCTTTTTTTCTCTGGTACGTAGACAGAAAAAACAAATATATATATACACATATATATATATATTGATACCGAGAGAGAGAACACACTAGAGCGAAATTGAGTTTTGTCGAGGTGGGTGGATGATGGCGGTCATACTATTTACTGTTGTAAGTTATTTATGTGTTTTCTTTGTCTTTTTGTTGTTGTTGTTTTTTTACCTCTCGACACGATAGTAGATAAGACTACAATGGTTATTTTTATCTGTGTGTACTTGTATTATCTTCATGTACTGTACGTGTGATGTTGTGACTACTCAAAATATATTATTTGTACAGTCATAAAAACTCTGCATAAATGTCCATTGTGATGTTAGCTACTGCATCACTTATACGTGTTATGATATCTTCAACATCATATATACATCATGATAGTAACTAAAACATCACAAATAACATATTCATTAAAACTCAAACATCACATGAGAACAAACTCACCGTGACCTACATTTCGACAGTGTTTGACCTTGGTTATGTTTGGATCAACACTTATATTTAGGTCATGGGGTAAAGATGTGTATTTGAATCCCAGGAATGCAGATTATACGGTGTTGTTAATCTGTTATATATTTACGAAAAGGTTTTATATATAAATTTTGGGGTCACCTGAAGATTACTCCCGCCACCTTATGTCACCTGATGATTAAACACCTGAACGCTGTATTAGGTTCTAGGGGTTATATTAGATTAGGTTACAATAGGTTAGGTTAGGTTATGTTACGTTACGTTAGACTAGATTAGGTTAAGTTAGGTTAGCGTTAAGTTAGGGTACTTTACTTCAGGCTGGGTTAGGTTACTTTAGCATTAGGTTCGGTTAATCTTGAAGTTAAAAAAGCCAGGGGGTTAATCTTCACTTGATCTTTTTTTGTATTTCATTATTCACCAGGGCAGGGCAGGGCAGGGCAGGGCAGGGCAGGGCAGGGCAGGGCAGTCAGAATAAAAGAGAACGCCACCCTGTCATTCACTGTCATTCATTCATTTGTCGCTGTAACAGAACTATTCACCTCTTTTGTTCCCTTCTCCGTTCTATATATTCTTCCTTTTTATTTTATTTATTCTTTACTTTTACCAGAAATCAAATATCAGACTCAAGAAAGATGGTTAACTTTATTAGGACATGAGCACAGTAAATAATGTTTAAAAGGAGAATAGCAATGATAAAGCTGACAGTGTGTGTCGGTTACAAATAGGAGATGCTAGGTGGTGGAAAAGAGAGTTTTATTATGTGGTAAAAATGTAGGAAAGAAGCGAAGGAAAAAGAATAATTTACGTGGAACAAAAGGAGTAAGATAAGGTTAGATATTTTTTTTACTTTTTTATTACTTTTGTGTTTTTTCGTCTGTTGTTTCTTCTTCTAAAATTAATAATAATAATAATAATAATAATAATAATAATAATAATAATACAAAGGTTCAAACAATATTTACAAATTGGATAAAATCATAAGATGTACAGTAACAGAGGGTAGGGAGGTGTGTGTGTGTGTGTGTGTGTGTGTGCGCGCTCAAGATGATTTTTGTTCCAGGAGTATCTCTCTCTCTCTCTCTCTCTCTCTCTCTCTCAACCCACAAAACGACACTAAGTTACACTATCTTTAATGCGGGTTGACAGATACAAACGACTTTTCGTCTGACTCCCTTACCAGTAAAACTGTTGACTGAGTGACTGTCTGAGTGTGTGAGAGGAATGTTTAAGTGACTGTCTGAGTGTGTGAAGGGAATGTTTAAGTGACTGTCTGAGTGTGTGAAGGAATGTTTAAGTGATGTCTGGGTGTGAAGGGAATGTTTAAGTGACTGTCTGGGTGTGTGAGGGAATGTTTAAGTGACTGTCTGGTGTGTGAAGGGAATGTTTAAGTGACTGTCTGAGTGTGTGAAAGGGTGTTTAAGTGACTGTCTGAGTGTGTGAGGGAATGTTCAAGTGACTGTCTGGGTGTGTGAAGGGAATGTTTAAGTGACTGTCTGGAGTGTGTGAAGGGAATGTTTAAGTGACTGTCTGGGTGTGTGAAGGGAATGTTTGCTGTCTGGTGTGTGAAGGAAGTTAAGTGACTGTCTGGGTGTGTGAAGGGAATGTTTAAGTGACTGTCTGGTTGAAGGAATGTGACTGTCTGGGTGTGTGGAAGGGAATGTTTAAGTGACTGTCTGAGTGTGTGAAGGGAATGTTTAAGTGACTGTCTGGGTGTGTGAAGGGAATGTTTAAGTGACTGTCTACAGGTGTGTGAAGGGAATGTTTAAGTGACTGTCTGGGTGTGTGAAGGGAATGTTTAAGTGACTGTCTGGGTGTGTGAAGGGAATGTTTAAGTGACTGTCTGAGTGTGTGAAGGGAATGTTTAAGTGACTGTCTGAGTGTGTGAAGGGAATGTTTAAGTGACTGTCTGGGTGTGTGTTTAAGTGACTGTCTGAGTGTGTGAAGGGAATGTTTAAGTGACTGTCTGAGTGTGTGAAGGGAATGTTTAAGTGACTGTCTGAGTGTGTGAAGGGAATGTTTAAGTGACTGTCTGAGTGTGTGAAGGGAATGTTTAAGTGACTGTCTGAGTGTGTGAAGGGAATGTTTAAGTGACTGTCTGAGTGTGTGAAGGGAATGTTTAAGTGACTGTCTGGGTGTGTGAAGGGAATGTTTAAGTGACTGTCTGAGTGTGTGAAGGGAATGATTAAGTGACTGTCTGGGTGTGTGAAGGGAATGATTAAGTGACTGTCTGAGTGTGTGAAGGGAATGATTAAGTGACTGTCTGAGTGTGTGAAGGGAATGTTTAAGTGACTGTCTGAGTGTGTGAAGGGAATGTTTAAGTGACTGTCTGAGTGTGTGAAGGGAATTTCTGTTGGGATGTCTGAGAGTCTGGAGGTAAAGGCTGAGAACGTTTGAGTGTATGTCTGTATGTCTGAGTGGGTGATTGTTTTGTAGGAGTGTCTTCAGGAATATCTGAGTGTTTGGAGGCGTATATCTGAATGTTTTGAGGAATGTCTGAGTGAATGTCTGAATGAAAATCGGCGTGAATGTCTGTCTGATTGGTCTGATGGGTGCGAGATCCAGACATCATTTATCAGTGAAGGCAACAACAAAGGAAAAAGAAAGTGAGACACCGCAGAGTAAAGAAAGGAAGAGAAAGCCATTATATGTTGAAAAAAAACGGTGAATGTCAGTCCATCATTTTGTGGGAGAGAACCTGGTGAAAGTTGGATCTATGTCTGTGGGAGAAAGTCAACCTGGTGAAGGTGAAGTAAAGGTCGTATGTAAATCTGCGGGAGTGAAAGTTAGTATAGGCGACGTGAAGTGAAAAGTAGATGTTAGTCTGTGAGGGAAAGTTGTCTTAGAGAAAGTGAAATGAAAGCTTGATGTCAGTCTATGGAGTGAGAATATAAGACCACATAAAGTAAAATGAAAGAAGGAGGGAAAGTTAGGAGCAAGGAGAAATTAGACTGAAAATTGGATGAAAGTTTTGAGAGGAAATGAAAGCTGGAGAATATAAGTCCATGAGAGAGAAATTAGGCTGGGGAAAGTTAAATGAAAGTTGGATATCAGTCAGTAGAGAAAGTTAGCGGGAGGAAGTAAACTGAAAGCTGGATATTAGTTTTAGAGTGGCTTGAAAGATGGAAGTTGTCAACCTGTAGGAGAGAAAGCAAAATGAAAGCTAGAAACTGTTTGTGTCTGGGAGAGAAAGTTAGGGAAGGAGAAATGTGATAGCTGGGAGAGAGAATTGATGAAGATTGTTGTCACGATTGATGATAAAGAAAGGACACGATCTTGTATGGTGTTTAGAGAGAGAAAGGGAGAGAAAGTAAGAGTCTGAGAGTGATGTTAAACGTTGATGCGATATAAAAAGTCACATTGGACGATAAAAAAAAAAAAATAATAATAATAATAATAATAACAATAATAATAATAATGATAATAATAATAATAATAATAATAATAATAATAATAATAATAATAATAATAATGATGATAATAATAATAATAATAATAATGCATGATGATGATGATGATGATGATGATGATGATGATGATGATATTAATAATATACCAATAATAATAATAATAATACTGTAATAATACCAATAATAATGATGATGATAATAATAATAATAATAATAACAATAATAATAATAATAATAATAATAATACACACACAATAATAATAATAACAATAATAATAATAATAACCGTAACAATGATGATAATAACAGTTGTGATAAAAACAGACACCCCCCCCCCAAAAAAAAAGTTGTATTAAAACTTTTAACAGAAAGTTTTGAGCCAAGATGGAACGTCTTCGGCAAAATATGAATGAAATACTTTTAAAACTTTCTTAATGGGCGTAATATACGAAGGGTCTTAATATCTCTTAAAGGGCACCGAGCCAATAAGCAGAGGCCGGAACACTGCTGGAAATTTGATCATAAGATAATGAAATAAAAGATGAAATTTGGGACTTACTTTTCCCAGGGTTGAGGGAACTGATAACAGGTGTGTGTGTGTGTGTGTGTATTATTTTATGATAAACTAAATACTTCTTCTTTGATTAATTTGACGTATGTTATTAGTTTAGTTTCCATGTATGTATGTATGTATGTATGTATGTATGTATGTATGTATGTATGTATGTATGTCAACACTACTTAACATACAGCAGTGATACAGTGCCTTAATAGAATGGTCTTGCATCGGGGTGTGAGAAGGAGATCAATAATATTACCTAAGTTAGCAGCTGCCCACAGTGGCTGGACCAAATGGAAAAAGACAAAGTGGGTTTAATACTTCTTTAGCGATGTAAGTTCACCCGTCTTGAGAAACTTAACGTCACTCACTGTACCACTTCGTCTATTCTCTCTCTCTCTCTCTCTCTCTCTTTTTATCACTATTTTTTCTCTATCCATTTTTCTCACTCCCTCTTTTTCTCTATTGATCTCTTTCTACCTCAGTCTTTATTCTCTTTTTGTCCCTATTTCTCTTTTTTTTTATCTTTTCTTTCTTCCTCCACCCCCCAACACAGCCCCACGCTCCTACACACCAATATCATTACAAAGTGTGTCCACAATTTTCATCACATAAGGTTTGTTCGGTGTTTTGTCTCACTAATTCACAAACAGCGAGACTGAGTGAAATTGACGAAGTAATTCTGTTTATTTTTCCCCTGGTGCTTTTATCCTCCTGAACTAAGGTCGCAATTGTGCTTTTGTTCTTGTGATGAAATTACCTAGTTGGTATACGAAATTTGTTCTGGGAATTACATTTATTGTCATTTTTTTTAGACTTTATATACATACATACATACATACATACATACATACATACATACTAAAGCATTCGACCTAGTCGACCACAATATAATCATCAACAAAGCTACTGACCTCGGGCTTCGGAGAAGTCTTATACCATGGCTTACAGACTTCCTCAGTGACCGACGCCAAGCTGTACGCTTCCGAAGGGCTGTCTCTACCTTTCAGTCACTCACCTGTGGCGTCCCCCAAGGCACCAAGATGGGACCACTCTGCTTCCTTATGCTCATCAATGATGCCCTAAGAGAAACCCCTGCTCGCTGGAAATATGTCGACGACTCCACCATTGGGATCAGCGTCAACAATTCTGCTCCCAACTATACCGCCCTTCAGGATTTATTGAACAGTCTCCAAAACTGGTCCACCAACAGCCATGTCACCATCAACCATACCAAGACCATGGTTATGCACATCAACCTCTCCTCCGACATTGTCCCACCTCCTTCCATTACTCTAGGTCCGAACACACTCCAGGTTGTAGATTCCACGAAGCTCCTCGGCGTCACCATAGACAACAAACTAAATTGGAAACCACACGTCAGTAAGCACAACTTTCCAGTTTTCGTCTCCACCTCCGCTGACTCAAGTACCTCGGAGTTCCTGCGCCCGAGCTCCCCAGTGTTTACTCAACATTCATACTTTCCAAGCTCACCTATGCCTCCCTTACCTGGTCTTTCTCCCTAAATGCCACACAACGTAAACACCGAGAAAAAGTACAAAAGAGGGCATGCAAGATTAATCTCTCTCCTTCCTACTCCACATGTCAAGAAGCGCTCAACTCACTGACCCTCTAGGTCTAGGCTCTCACTGACCATCACCACGACCTCATCTGCAAATTTGGTAAGAAGCTTCTACACCATCCTCGACACCGGCCCTACTACCACCTGAGATCCCCTAGCCCGAGAATTGCTGTTCGACACCACAACCGCATCCAGCCCATACGTGCACGAACTGATCGCTATAAGAACAGCCCAGTCCCAACCATTGTAAAATTATCAATAACTTGTAATAAACCAGTGTATTCACTCCCAGTGCACTGTCACTATGTTGAAATGAACTGTAGTTTGAGCTTTTCCCCATCTAGTTATTATATATCTTATTTGTATCACTTATGTTACTTGTATATTATTTGTAATTCGAAACCCATTCCCCAAATATGTAACTGTATATTTTCAGCCTTCTGGCTGCCAAGCTCTTTCAATAAACCGTTAATTATTATTATTATTACATACATACATACATACATACATACATACATACATACACACACATACATACATACATACATACATACATACATACATACATACATACATACATATATACAGTACATACATACAAACACGGGTAAAAAAATAAACATGCTAAAGTACAGACAAAAATACAGTTACAATTACAGATACAGTAATTAACACTTTCACAGAGCATCACATTACACTCCCTTCATTAAGTTTGTAATAGGATCTACTGTATTTGCGTTACATAAAACTCAATCTCTGTTTCCCAGGTCAAATTACATGTCACCGTACTATATTGTTACTTCAGGAGACTTTTGTATTGTTATGACTTTGTGAAATCTCCCTAAATATGTACTGTACTTGTATCTGTATCCAAGACAGGTACTTGTTTATAGGTCGTTATCTGTATATTTATCTCTTTGTATCAACACGTATTATACTTTCGCTTGTATCTATACTTATACCTCCACAAGTATCTGAACCTGTGCCTAGCTCTATACCAGCACCTGACACATCTGTACAGTACCTATCTCTATACCAGCCCTTACACACCTGTACCTATCTCTATACCAGCACCTGACACACCTGTACAGTACCTATCTCTATACCAGCCCTGACACACCTGTACGTATCTCTACACTAGCCCTGACACACCTGTACCAATCTCTATACCAGCACCTGACACACCTGTATGCAGTACCTATCTCTATACCAGCCCTTACACACCTGTACCTATCTCTATACCAGCCCTGACACACGTGTATACCTGTGCTGTTGTTTTCTTAAATGAACGAAAATGGTTCAGAGAAATCTCAGATGATAATTGCCATCTTAATCCCCAGCAGACTCGAGCCTTGATTGCTCCGTGTGCCTTAATGGGTTTTAAAAATTTCCCCTGTGTGTCACTTACGAGTGGCTGTGATCTTCTCTCTCTCTCTCTCTGTTTACTGCTCCTGCCCACTCAACTCGATAGTTTAATTGGGAATTTTGCCAACTTTTGATTTGTTTTCGTTTTTTTACGAAATTAGTGGTATTGGTTGTGTTCAGTGTTGATATAATGGGTTTATTGGAGTTATGTTGTGTTGTGTTATTTTGTGTGTGTGTGTGTGTGTGTGTGTGTGTGTGTTTGTTTGGATAAATACATAGGCTACGCACACAACACACATACTGAGGCTTAAATATATTCATATACATACACACAATTGTAATGAATGATTATCAGACACACCTTGGTTCGGGACCCAAGGGACCTGAACTCGTCCGCTAATTACTTGAATTAGCGGGGGACTTGACCTACAACCACACCTCCAAGACACACCTGGGCATGACCACAGATGAACACAGCTGTCCAGATCTAACCAGTTTAGTGTTAATTGGCAGAGGTCAAACACCGGCTGTTCCTCTCCCATATAAAGGCCCTACAGTCCTGCCCACGAGGTTATTCGGCTGATTGTCAGTCTGCCACTCTGGTCATTCTGATTCTCCCGTTCGGGTAGTCATTCTGTTCACTCGCACAGAGTCACGCTCTTCCTCCCCCCAGGTCGGGAGGGAGACTTCCCGACCAGACCCCAACCTCACCAGCTAAGCAGAGTCTCCCACAGGAAGCAGCCCAGCCAGCACCCACTGGGCCTACGTTAGGTTACACGTGAGTCTTTGTCAGAACGATCATGTTTGTGTCCGAGTCAGTGGCGAGGAACGTAAAAACATAATGTGTTAGAACCCCGATATAATATGGAATATTTAATGTGCCCATGTCATTGAGTGAATCAATAAATAGTTGTATCAAAGTGGTGTTTGAGAAGTTGTCCCTTAAGAACGTACTACGTGATACATAATATATGTGTATTGACATATGAGATAAGATAAGTGTATTGACAGTGTAAATAACTAACCGGCCACGCTACCAAACTTCCTCCCTTTATATCCTCTTACTGTAAATATTCTACCTATATGTAATATCCTCTTCTGGTGTGAGTGTCTTACTATAATGGTGGCAGTGAACTATACGTTAACCCACGTCCTCCTCGCGTAGTCATTATACAATACAGAACATAAATTCAATAACACGTGTATAATAATTGAACGCTTTAAAATAGACATAGCAGGAGACGATACATGTCTACATCACAGCCTAAATAAACACACACATACAGACATACAGTCACTCAAATCCTACACGACACACATACACATGGTCATTCACCCCTCCCCCCCCCCCCGCCCCGCACCTGATACTCATGCTAGTTTCAATTATTTTTTTTTATTCCCCACATAAGGTGTGAAGATGAGCTGTGTTTGTCTGATTGTATCTTCACTATCTTTTTATTTTATTTTAGTTGTCTGTCTGTCTGTCTGTCTGCCTGTCTGTCTGTCTGCCTGTCTGTCTGTCTGCCTGTCTGTCTGTCTGTCTGTCTGTCTGTCTGTCTGTCTGTCTGTCTGTACATGTCCTCAGAAACAAGGAACATCTTCAGCTGGAAAAATTGTGAGGATGGGTAATGGCATGCAAATATATGCTACTTACTAATTAACTGTATATTAATATTTACACAAAGGACAACTCGACAAAATAGAGGTTTTAACCGAGGCGTAACAGAACCTGCGATGACATTTTGTGCTTAATTTAATACCACATTTCCATTTTCGGAATCCAATTTTCATATTACAAATTGGTCGGCAGCCAATTAGCTTTACTGCAGGCTAATATTGCAACCATTATCGATTAGCGATATTTTATGTAATTATCAATTCTGGTAATGAGTCACTTTCTCCCGGAACCGTCATTAGAAAGAGCGATAACTAATTAAGAGGTGATAATAGTTCTCTAGTATATTATTTTTTATAATTTAGTCGACCACATTAATTTAGCTAGACTCGGCCTCCCGAATTGAAACTCCAGGATTCTGTTTGGTTAGGTTAGGTTAGGTTACTGTCTGTGTGTGTGTGTGTTATGTGTGTGTATATATGTGTATGTGTGTGTGTGTGTGTGTGTATATATCATCGCCTCGTTACCTCCCTCACCCCACCGTTTAAGCTGACAGACACGTGACCGATCAACTCAGAGATAATACGACGCACTTCAGTAATTAGGCAGACCATAACTCTTTCACGTCCCAGGTATACTGACAGTCCTCTCGGTCATTAGGGTGTAACTACTAGTATCTATCTATCTATCTATCTATATATATGTCTTTCTGTCTGTCTGTCTGGGGCCCGTGTATATACCAGAGGTGTGTGAGTTAAAGAGACCAGCCTGGGAAAGAGGTCATGAACAAACCCACCGATCCCCCCCACTCACCCTCCACCCAACTCTCCCCCACCTTCACTGCCCCTCACCTCCTTTCCTCCCTCCCTCTCACCCCACCCCCACTTACCCAACACTCCCCCCTCCTCTCTCCCTCTCTCACCCAACCCCCTCTCCCTCTTTATCACCCCACTCCCCAGCGTTCGGAAAAAAGTAACAAAACAAAAAATAAAGACAAACAAAAAAATTAAGTGAACGCTGGAAAAGAATAATAATAATAATAATAATAATAATAATAATAATAATAATAATAATAATAATAATAATAATAATAATAATAATAATAATAGAAAATGGATCACTGAAAAATAAATCCGCCGTTTAATAAAATATGAAAAATATGAATAAAGAGAGAAAATGGTTTAATTAAAAATACATCACTACTTTAATACATGAAAAAATCTTTAAATTTGATGTTGGTTAGCACTCTCATGTACATGGGGGGTAAAATTGTTTGGAAACGAATATATGAATAATGACGGGAAATTTAAATAAAAGTTAAATGTAAAATAAATAAAAGAATAAAGAAGGATTTAATAAAAGGTTCTAAAAATTACAGGCTCGAAAATTTACAAAATTGTACACATTGAATTCAAGGTCAATTAAATTGTGACAATGATTCACGAACTCAAAAAAAAAAAAAGTAATACCTGGATATTTATTTTCAATTTTCATTTGTTTTCGTAAATAAAAACACCGGATTACGTCAACAAACTAAAAATTAACGGTGTAAAGAAATATTCCGTCGAACTCTTACATTATCACACTGAGAATTATACTTGGAAAAAATAAATAAAAGAAAACAAAAACATTACTGGAACTTTATATTTTTGTTCTTCATTTATTTATTCTTTTCAGGAACAAAAGTTAATCCATACTCTTTTCAGATAATTAAAAGCCTTTATTGTTGTGGGTTAGCATTGTGTGACTAAGAAGTAGACACGAGGCCACAGTCTGTACAAAAGTTACTACTCCTACGTAACACTTGTCGTTAAGAACAGCGCCAGCACGAGCAATCGATAGCACCTGGCGTTCCCGTCTACCTCGACATTGACACGTCCATGACCGAAAAACAGAGCCAGAACAAGCAATCACTGACATTTGTATAGAAACTACGTCAGACGTTCGATCGACCGACTTCTGCCTGCAGTGGCGTTGTTTTAACATATTATTATTATTGCTAGTAAAGCTATTATTAAATTTTTATTGTTATTATTATTATTATTATTATTATTATTATTATTATTATTATTGTTATTATTATTATTATTATTATTATTATTATTATTATTATTATTATTATTATCATCGTTTTTATAGTTGCAACACACATTATATTAGATTGACTATTGCAGTAACTCATCTGAATAAAAGCTTTTGACGATGAAATAATAATAATATCAACATAACTAATAATAATAAAACAAAGCGGTTGAGTAACGCTCCCTCCCTCCCTCCCTCCCTCCCTCCTTTCTTCCTTCCCTCCCTCCCTCCCTCCCTCCTTCCTTCCTCCCTCCCTCCTCCTTCCTCCTCTCCTCCCTCCTCCTCCTCCTTCCTTCTAAAGACATAATTGAGTCTAAATCCCCAACCTTAATGTGGAATATAAACCTTGTCGACCTCTTGACTTATCCTTCACTAGCTGCTCCAATTAACTTCATAAGGTTTCCTCCATCCTATTACCCTCAGACACTCTCCCTGCCTCTCCCTCCCTCACCGCTGTGTCACCTCCTCCCTGTCTCCCCACCCCTCACCGCTGTCACCTCCTCCCCTTTTTCTTCCCTTACCCTCGTCACCCCTCCCCTCTCCTCTCGCCGTCGTCGCCCCCTCCCCTCTCTCTTCCCTCTCCATTCACCGCTGTCGCCTCCTCCTTTCTCTCTCCTTCGACCTCTCCTTGTGAAAGAAAAGGTCAATTTCCTCTTACTTAACCCCGGTGGTCCCTGAGTACAGTATAATTGTTAGGGAAACTTTTTTTCTTAGCTGTTTTTGTATAGTCTTTCTTTCTTTCTTTCTCTCTTCTTCTTCCTCTTTCTTTTTTCTTCCTTCTTCCTTTCCTTCCTTTTCTCCTCCCTCTTTCACGCTGTTTTAAGTCTCCCCTTCATCCTCTTCTTTCTCTCCTTCTTCCTTCTATTAGTCTTTCTAGTTCACTCTCTTCCCCTCTCATTCTCCCTCTTTCCTATTTTAATACCAAATCTTCTTCCTCCTCCTTCTCCCTCTCCCTTCTTCTTCCTTCTCCCTCTTCTTCCTCCTCCTCATCCTTCTCTCTTCTTCCTCCTTCTCCTCTCCCGTCGTCCCTCACAGTCTAATCTCTTTCTTCCTTCCCCTGTCCCATCATTCTTACCTCTAATTTGTACTTCCTTTATCCATTTAACTACCTCTTATCCTTTCCACTTTCCCAATTCCCTCTGTCTGTCTGTCTCTCAGCCTCTTCTCCTTCCTGTTACGTGTGTAGAGACGGGGTACGCTTATCACATCTCTCCCTATCTCCTCTTCTTCGTCCCCCTCTCTTTTCATTCTTCCTCTGATATATTTCTTCCCTTCACTTCCGCCTCTATACTTCCCTTCCCCCCTTCCCCCCTTGCACAACTCCACATTGCCCCCCTTCCCCTAAACTTCCTCCCCTCTCCTAGCATCACCCTACCTGCATACCCACCCCCACCCCTTCCCTTTGTGGTAAGGGGTGAAGGGGAGGAAGGTGTGAATCATTAATAAGGAAACAGAGACGAGAGAGAGCACTTCACATAAAGTCTTTAGTGTGTAGTGTTGGCCTCTCGAGTCTTCAGTAGTACCCCCTCGAATACAACCTGTGTACAGTGTTGAATATATACCACGAACACGCACGACCTACGTTAGCTCATTTATATTTCAGAGGACAGGAACCAGCTATACGTAACCTAATATAACCTTACCTAACCTAATATAGCCTAACCAAAACTTATCTAAACTAACCTAACTAAATTTAACCTAACGTAAACTAACCTAACCATACTTAATATAACCTAACATAGCATAACCCAACTTAAGCTAAACTAAATTCTCCTGAATTTACTTAATCCCAATTTAAGTTAACCTAAACTAACCAAATTTAACTTAACTTAATACTCAAGCTTAAGCATACTGAATATAACCTAACCTAAGCTTTGGCTTGATTCAGTTTGATTTGGTTTAGTTTGCTTACCTATACTTTCACGCGGTTAGGTTAAGTTAGGTTAGTTCGTGTTGGCGAGGTCTCGGAAAGAATAAACAATTGGTATGGGTAGGTTAGGTTAGGCTGGGTCGGGTCAGGTCACGTCAGGTCACAATTAGTTCGTATTAGCTGGCTCTCGGAAAGAATAAGAAGTGGTCTTGTGGTCCTTGTCAGGTCAGACAGAACTTCCCCATCAGCGTGAATTTTGGTCTCTCCCATCTTACCTCTCATCATCTCCTCCCTCTCATCATCTCCCCTCCCTCTCCCTTGTTATCATCTCCTCCCTCTCCCTTGCTATCATCTCCTCCCTCTCCGTTCCTATCATCTCCTCTCTAACCACAATACCCTCTCTATTCCTACCCCTTCCCTCCCCTCTCACCATCTCCTCCCGTCCCCTTTCTTCTTCCCTTCCACCACCTCCTCCCCAACCACCATCTACCTTCTCCCCACCCACACACCGTCTTTCCTCCTCCCCATCCATTGTCTCCCCTCTCCTCCTCCCACACACCATTTTTTCCTCTCCCCTTCCAGAATCTATCTACCCCTCTCCCCGCTCACCATCCCCCTCCCCACTCCTCTTCCCGCCCACTATCCCCCTCCCCACCCCTCCCTCCCTCCACCCCTAGCCCCGCATCACAACCGCCCTCCTCATTTCCTTCCAATAAGTAGAAAAGTTTGGATTTCGCTAATGCTGTCCTTCCCTGAACACTGCATACTTCTCCACGGCTTAGAGTCATTCACCAGTATTATATTCAAGGAAATTGTTGATTTTTCTAAGGGATTATTTTTACATAAACTCGAAAGGAAAACGAAGGGTAGCTGGGGGAAGGGAGGGTGGTTTAAGGGGGAGGGGAGGGTGGTTTAAGGAGGAGGGGGTTGGTTTAAGGGGGAATTCATGTAGGTCCTGAGAGAGAGAGAGAGAGAGAGAGAGAGAGAAGGGTTTATTCATATATTTTGTGAAAGGTTTTAAATCGTCGTACAGTTAAGTTGTAGGAAAATGGTGAATATTGGGGGCTGTTTCGAGGAAGGAGGATTTAAGTGGATAATTCACGTGATATGAGTAAAGGGTTTTAGGTTAGGTTAGGTTACACAAATGAAGGATTATCAAAATATTGTATGTGGAGAGGGAATGTGTGAAGGGAGAAGGCATAGAGAGAGAAGGTGGGAAGGGTGAAGAGGGAAGGTGTGGAGAGGGAAGGCGAAGAGAGGGAAGGCGAAGAGTGGGAAGGTGTGAAGTGCGAAGGTATGAAGTGGGAAGGCGTAGAGAGGGAGCTTCCAAGAACTGATGACACATATTCTGAGAGAAAAATGGGTTCATATATTTTCTTCCTATTTATGTATATGGTGATAAAAAATACCTTATGGAATCTCTGGAATAAAATACATTGTGTGAAAAGAAAATATGTTGCGTTTTTTACTACACACACACACACACACACACACACACACACACCTGAACGAGAAATAATCAGACATCGAGGTCAAACGCGGTGAAGACGATGAGGACACGAAACATTGAAAATCTCATTAGTACCCCACGAAAAAGAAAACTGCGAAACGTATCATATTCCCTGAAACAATTCCTCCGCCTGTCTGTCAATCAGGTGATGCACGCCAACCTATTAAACTAGATCAATTTCTCACACACACACACACACACACACACACACACACACACACAGAAAAATAAACTTAACCTACAGACTTAAAATAGAAAAATAAGATCTTGATCCACGGTCAGTCTAAATAAATGGCGTGTCGATAATCTTGTTGGCGTCAGACATGTTGGGTGTGTGTGTGTGTGTGTGTGTGTGTGTGTGTGTGTGTGTGTGTGTGTGTGTGTGTGGGAGACCTGTGGTGTAATGGTCAGCACGCTCGCCTCGCAAGCGAACGGACCCGGGTTCGATTCCTGGATGAAACTATGGGCAAGTTTCTTTACGCCATTTGCCTCTGTCTACCCATCAGTAATTGGGAACCTGGATGTTATTCGATTTGCAGATCGTATTACCAGTGCAATTGGCGAGTTGTCCGGTCTTCTCGGACTATTCCTTCACACCGGGTCATGCAGCTCGTTAATTTAGGGTGTGGTTGTTGTGTTGGCGACAACTATACACCTTAAACAAATTCACGCCTAGGTGGCCCTAGGGCCGGCCATCCTCGATTTCGAGGGGCTTCCATTATGTGTGTGTGTGTGTGTGTGTGTGTGTGTACAGAGATATCCAATATTCTCACCAGCATATGATAAAAAACGAATAATTTTCTCTATGATTCAGCCGCTTGTAATCTAATAACATTATTTGTTTGGAAGCTACAAACAGCTACACAGACCAGCCAGTATACACACTACCATACCTCCCATGAGACCTACTGTATACTCTACATGACATTAACATTTTCTGTATTAAACTGTAAGATATCAGATAAGACAGACAGACACACAGACAGACAGACAGATAGAAAGAGAGAGAGAGAAAAATTAAACTGTCTCTTCTAAATGTATATTAAGAGTTCCCATCAGTCACTCCTATCTCCCAGTGGGTCTCCTCTCCCTTACCGCTAACACACACACACACACACACACACACACACACAAACACACACACACACTTATATATATCTTCTGGTTCATTCTATTTCTGTCTTTATTATTCTCTTCCCTCATCATCACCTCTTCGTAATGCTACCCATTTATTTCCCTATTTTTCCCATTTCAATCCTCATTAATGTCTGTTTCCAATTACATCCATTTATTTTGTTCCATTTCTTCCAATTAATCTTTCCGAAATATATCACATTAATCCCTATTAAGACCATATTTATCCCGGCCTAATACCTATTCAGCCTTATCTAATCCCCATTTATTCCTCATCAAGGTCATGTATTCAACAATTAATCCCTTTTATCCCATATATCCAATTTAACACAATCTTCCGTTCCCCCAAAAAATACGTTCAGGAATGTTGCAATGTTCATCCGTCCCTTTGTTCATCCGTCTGTTTGTATATTTATCCGTCCGTTTGTTTAACCGTCTGTTTGTAAGTGTTGTTTATCCGCCCGTCTCTCCTTCATACTTTTAATGACTATATAATTGTCTGGACTATAACTTGAGTTCTGCTTTATATATATATATATATATATATATATATATATATATATATATATATATATATATATATATATATATATATATATATATATATATATATATATATAGTCTTTATAGATATAGATACAGATGGCTATATAGCCATCTGTTCAAAAGGTCAAAGCTATTAAATCACATGCATATATTTCCTGTTTTTGTAACTGGTGTTTAAGAATATCTGACTAAATTTAATGAGACGCGTCCTGATATTATAGGCCCGTGGGGATTTTCTTCGGTCACTCACATAGCCTCACAGATACTCATAATACTGGTGAATGTTATATCATCACTACTCATTATAATGCCGAGTCGTCCACAAGTGATAAGTGCTCTTATGGATATTAAGTTCACTTATTGCCACTTCCTCCCTGTCACAAGTATTCATAATTACTCCAGTTACATCATAGTTACTCATAATGACTCTTAAATTACTCATAAATTCTCTTAATGTTCCCTACAGGCGTCAGGTAGATATTATATTATACACCTAACACTTCATAAACATTTCTAATAGACTTAAGATACCTCACTAAGCCCTTATAAACACTCAGCGTATCACAGTTCATGAGTAATGGTGCCAGGAAAGCCACAATTACTTATAATAGTTGGCAAGTGGTCCTCAGTTACCTCCCTTGGCACTTGTGAGGGAGGGAAGCCGGAACATAAATAACGTGTGTGTGTGTGTGTGTGTGTGTGTGTGTGTGTGTGTGTGTGTGTCTGTCCGTCCGTCCGTCCGTAAGACTATCCTCCCGACCGTCTTATAAACGCTGTAACTCGAACAAATATCAAGGGGAGGGGGAGAACCCGGTAAAACTTGGTAGATGAACCTCCTAACTCGACAAGATCTTAAGAAGAATTTTGATCATTCGTATTTCTGTACTATGCGAGTTATGACCACCCGTTTTATATCTTATGGGGGACTGGAAACTATCACCCTCACCTTAATCTCCTTAGTATTACGTTATCATATATTTCTATATCATCTGTTGACTTTTCTGGTATTCGATTGCTGTTTTTTTTTTTTTTTTATCGCGTCTTCTTTTCTTCCCTCGTTCGTTCATTGTTGTTTGTTGTTTCTATCTTGGTATTCGTTGTGGGGGGTTTCTTATTCCGTTTATTTATCTTTCTTTTTTTTTACTTTCGTTCTAACCTGTTGTTCAGAGAGAGAGAGAGAGAGAGAGAGAGAGAGAGAGAGAGAGAGAGAGAGAGAGAGAGAGAGAGAGAGAGAGAGAGAGAGAGAGAGAGAGAGAGAGAGAGAGAGAGAGAGTCGAGATATATAAGACAAAAGGGAAAGAAGAGAAAGTGAAATATGAGTGAGAGAAATTGGAATAATTGGGAGAAAGAGAAAATGGGAAAGGGAAAGAGAGATATAAGAGATAATATAAGAAAGAGAAAGAGGAAAAGCAGATAAAAAGAGTCTTGTTTTCTTTCGTCGGTTGTGTTATTGTACTTTCTTTGGTTATATTTCTTTCATTTTTTCTTTATATCAGATTTTCTCTTTCTTCCCATTCTCCCCCTCTTGCTTTATTCAATTTATCGCATCTATCCACTCCTTCTCTCTCTCATCCATACGTACCGTCTTTTAATCTAGGCTTCCCCTCTCATTCCTCATTCTACCTATCTCTTCCCTTTCTTTTTTTTCAATTCATTCTCTATCCCACTCATTTTGTTCATATCCTCTATCCATATCTCTACTTTATCTCACTCAATCACTTTATCTATGTATTTGTCATTCCTTCCTTTCATGTTATTATATTCCTCTTCTACCTCTTCATTCTATCTATTCCTACACTTTCATTCTATTCGCTTTACTTCCCTCTCCATCAATTCATTTTCTCTCCCTCTTACGCTATCTACCTCTTGTCTCTTGCTGTCCACACCTACTCTCTCATTCTTTCTTCTTCCTCTCCCTCTTCTCCTACTTTCTATCCATTTATCGCTCCCCCTATCCAATTAGCCTCGCTCTTACAATTGAGAGAAAGGAAAGTGGACATAGAAAACGGGAATAAACGGTGCATAAACAAAAAACGAAATAACAGGGGATACTGAGAAGAATAAAGAGAGAGAGTTCATAGAGTGTGATTGACTGTAAACATAATTATAAACAATGGAAAGAGTAATTACTAAAGAAGGGAAAGACGAATACAAAAATGTAAGCAGAAAACTAAATACAGACAATTAGGAATCAAGACTGTAAATTGAGTAAAAGTATGGCTGTAAATAATGAAAATTTACAGTAAACGGCATGTAATTGGAGGGTATATTAAAATTATATAGTGTAAATAGAATGTAAATTGAATGTAAATGGTAAATGCAGTGTAAATTGATTGTAAATAGATCAACTGTAGTGGAAAATTGACTGTAACATCACTGCAAAAGCTGTAATTACGGTGTTAATTGACTGTAAATAAAGTGTAAATGGAATGCAAATTGCAGCGAAAAGTTTAAATGATATGGAATTGCCTACAGAGTGTAAACAGAGTGACCAGAAAGTAAATTAACTGTAAACAGAAAAAACACTGTAAACATTGTATATAAATGGTAAATTAATTGTAAATAACGAATGTTAATTGTATAATATAGTATATAAAAGGTAAATTAACTGTAAACAAACTGCAAACATAGTATATAGAAGGTAAATTAACTGGAAACATAATAAGAAAATTAACTGTAAATATAGTATTTACAAGAACAAAAACTATCAAAAACAATCGGCAGAAAATGTAGAATGTAAACAGACTGTAAAAAAAATAGAAAAACGTAAATAGATGAAAATTGTATGAAAGTCGAAAAATGAGAGGAAGAAAACGACAAAGAATTGGTGAATAATAATAATAATAATAATAATAATAATAATAATAATAATAATAATAATAATAATAATAATAATAATAATAATAATAATAATAATAATAATAATAATAATAACTAAAATAAAGAGAAATGAAAATAAAAGAAATAAGTGAACGTAAAAAAAAAATAATAATAAATGATAATAATAGTTAAAAAAAAAGGTGATATCAGAGAATAAATAAAATAATAATAGCGAGGAAATAAGCAAAACATAGCTAAAGAAGAATAAAGAAAAATTATAAATTAAAGTCGAAACAGAGAAGAAATAAACAGAGAAAACAAATGTATATACAGGAAACAAATATGTAAGAAGAAACGGAAGAAAGAAGGGAAGAAAGTTGATAAAAGAGGGAACGAATAACAGGAGAAAGGAAAACATCATGAATAAATAGAGAGAAAGAGTAAACAGAAGATAATGAGATAATAATAACAGATGAATGACGAAGCAAAGAAGAATAAAATTGAGAAAACTATAACAGGGATTGGAAGAAATGATAAACATGAATGAACAGAGAAATAAAACACCATGAAACAGACGACCAAGGAAAGGAAATGATAATGCAAAGGAAAGAGAGAGAGAAAGAGGGGAAGATGTGTAAAGAAGAAGAAAACAAAAGAAGCATAAAACACATAATAAATAGAAAAAAAATAAGAAAAGGACACAAGAACAAGAAAGAAGAGATGAAAGAAATGAAAAAAAAGTTGTAAATAGAAAGAACTCAAAGATCAAAGAGAAACCGTAAGTGGACAGAAAGAAAGAAAAACAGGTATAAACATTGACCGAGTGAAAAAAAAGAAGGAAAAAGTCTCAGTAAAAAAAATAATAACAAAAGGTGTAAATATTAGATGAAAGGCAAAAATGAGATGTTAAAGAAGAGTGTGGATAAGGAAAGATAGAGAATAATCAATAAATACCACAAAAAAACGGGGATTAATGATAGAATAGAGAAGAAAAAACAAAAGCAAAATAAACAGGAACGAAAAAAAAGAAGATAGGAATGTGACTAAAACATAATAATCAAATAAAATCAAATAAACACAGAGACGAGGAATAATCCAATAATCATATTTACAAACACAGAAAGAAGAATAAATGAATGAAGTAAATTAAAAAAAAAAAACCTTAGACTGTAAAGAATGAAAAGAAATACTCATAAAAGCGCCTTAAGCATTATTTACACAGGGAGATAATGGCTATGTAACGGCAGAAAGACATGTAATCAGGTCTGACATAACATAACGTTCTGTGTAATTATGATAAATACATAATTTCTCGCCGCTAAGGATGTGTGGAAAACGTAAACCACATTGAACTCTTAGTCACGTCAGTGTTAATATTCTGTTGAGAAATATAGACTCGTCTGTCATGTGGAAGTATGGTGGTGTTGTGTTGTGTGTGTGTGTGTGTGTGTGTGTGTGTGTGTGTGTGTGTGTGTGTGTGTGTGTGTGTGTGTGTTAGAAGGATAATAAATGTTTATCAGGACTTTTTTAAATATTTGTTTTATTAATTTAACTTAATAAATAATGAAAAACCGTTTGTTATGTTAAATAGTAAGTTTATTTCACCTTTATTATTATCATTACAAGGAATTTTTCAAAGTTCGTCTGTCAAAAAAAAAATATTTATCGCCTTTATTTATTTATTTATCACCGTAGAATAAATTATTAAAGAACGTGTTTGCAAACTTTATCGTCTTTATTATTTTATTATTGCGAGAAATGTTAAAAGATCGTCTGTCAGGTAAAATAATTTCGTAGATATGTATTTGTTTATTTTATTATCTCTAAAGGAATAACAAAAAGCCTTCCAAGTCCTTAAATTGTATTTTTGTCATCTTTATTGTTTTCTTGTACTTATTGCTGTAAAAAATTTAAACGTGTGTGTGTGTGTGTGTGTGTGTGTGTGTGTGTGTGTGTGTGTGTGTGTGTGTGTGTGTGTGTGTGTGTGTGTGTGTGTGTGTGTGTGTGTGTGTGTGTGTGTGTGTGTGTGTGTGTGTGTGTGTGTGTGTGTGTGTGTGTGTGTGTGTGTGTGTGTGTGTGTGTGTGTGTGTGTGTGTGTGTGTGTGTGTGTGTGTGTGTGTGTGTGTGTGTGCGTGTGTGTGTGTGTGTGTTAGTTCTGTATTTCTCTTTCTCATTGTTGGTTATCGTGACAAATGGTTAAAGTGATTAACGTGAAGTTATCTGAGGGCTGTTGTCCAGACGGTTAAAGTTAGGTTAGGATAGACGAAGTTTAGCAAAGTTAGGTTAGTTTAAGTTTAGCAAAGTTATAGTACTTAAGTTGGCTATGTTTAGGTTATTATAGATTACGTTAAATTAGATTTGGTAGTCTTAGATTACTGTAGGTTGCGTTCGCTTAAATTTTGGTTAGGTTAGATTCGGTTAGGTTAGGGTGGTTAAAGTTGGTTAGGTTAAGTGAAGTTAGTTTAGGTTAAGTTAGGTTAGGATTTGAGTTAAGTTAACTTTGGTTAGGTTAGGTTAACTTAACTTGGATTAAGTTGAGTTACGATAGTTTAGATTAGGTTTGGGTGTCCTGCAATCGCCAGTGGTTCGATATCGTAACTTTATCCTGTGTCACATAAAGTGATCAATGTGACAGTATCGCAGAGTTATGGACGATAAAATTGTAATAACAAAAACAAAAAAATTAACCACAGAATTTTTTGGTCAATATGTCGAAGTCATTTGTATTAACGTTATCCTCCGTCAAAGACATTAAGATACTTTTATTTATACTGTGTTAGAATTATTATTATTATTATTATTATTATTATTATTATTATGAACAATAGTCACACAGTATGTTTAATTATGCCTATATTAAGGTAAAATAAATTATCGTTAACATTGTCCTTTATACAGTACCACCATCAGGAAATTAACTCATGCATCTTGTAATAAAAGGAATTTACTTTTAGTGCTGTGATTATTTTATTTTAATGACTTATTTTTTTATATTTTTTTCTTCATAATTTCATGTTATTGTCTGTCTTTCATTTTTAATTAGAGAGGAATGGAGAAGTAATCAGAATTAATGGTGGGTGAGGGGGGGGAGGTGGGGGGGTTAGTTGGTTAATTTTACTACTGTAATAAAATCAGTCGCGAACCCCTCTCGATTTATTTTGTGGTAATATTATATTTTATTTCTTCTAAGTTTAAATATATCCATTTCTGTTGATGCTTCTCATTAAAAGAGTAAAGTTTCATTATGCCGCAATTAATATAATACTTATTTATTCACCCACAATTAACAAAAAAAATATTATTGTAATTAAAAACATACAATATTTTACTTTTATTGAAATAGAAAAGTAGTTTTATGTTTTGGTAGAGTAATTAAAAAAGATCCGATTTTTACACGAACAACAATTACAATGATCAAGTTCTCATTTCTGCTGTAATTACAAGATACATTTATGTTCCCACCGTAAATAAGGAGATCAAGTCCCTATTTATTGCTATTAAGTAAGACACAACTTTCATTTATACTAATACTGTAATATAATAATCTCGTTTTGATTTCTACAGTAAAAAAGAACAACTTCTATTTGTTATGAAGTAATTAAATATATTGTGTGCACTCGTTGTAATTTAAAAAGAACTAGTCTTTATTTCTAAATAAATCGAAATTTTAATTTTTGTCTCCATTCTAATTAAAGCGATCGAGTTTTTACTTCCAATAACCATTAGAATTAATTTTCCTGCTATACAGTTGAAAGGCTCTAAGAAACACCTTCAGTTAAAGGTGTTACGCTCCGTAAGATACTGAGTAAAAACACTGACGCTCAAGCACATTCAAGAGGTCACCCTAAGGCATCAGTGTACCAAAAATTAAGTCTCTAGTGCAATTCGTTCACGAGTTATCACGATCACAACCTGGACGCACGGAGACCGACGTACACACACTGACGGATGTGCAGTGTTGCCAATTCCCGTTTTTTGCTCCGATGTGGTGTTCAAAGGGCGTGTGAGAAGTTATAAGTCGTAGTGTCTTTCTTTTTTAGGTATTTTTATGATTGCTGATAAGAAATTATTTGATTTTAATTATTAGCCGAATTATGTTGTTTGTTCAGGGAATAGCCTTGCTGAAGTCTCTCTCTCTCTCTCTCTCTCTCTCTCTCTCTCTCTCTCTCTCTCTCTCTCTCTCTCTCGGTTATACAAGAGAGGGAGATATACAGTATATATATATAGCCTCCTCATCATCTCATCAGGAATTTACGGTTCAGGTGTAAGAGTACATCACAACACCTGGCTGTCAGCGTGTAACATGATCGGCAATATCCGTCTCGAGAACATAACCAAGGCTGTTTTATAAGGTAGCTCTGTAATATTGTATCTCTCTCTCTCTCTCTCCTAATTAACGTATCATCTCACTACCTTATCATTATCATAACGTAAGGTCGTTTAATGTCAGGGTGAAATACACTCTACACTGAGGTAATATTTATGGCGCGTTGTAGTTCATTACCAAAGGGGAGACGTTTGCTCGCACCTTCTCCAGAATTGAGTTCCTTGGCAGTGGTTTGTCCTCATGTGGCCTTTCCTGTGTAGTGAGGTTACGACACAGCATAACTCCCTACAGTGTTGTGACGTTAGAACACTGCATAACCCCCATGTGATGTTGTGAGGTTACAACACATCTTGACTCCATGTAGTGTTGTGAGGATTACAACACAGCATAACCCCATATAGTGTTGTGAGGTTACGACACAACATAACTCCCTGT
>NW_024757224.1:627500-635000 GCF_018991925.1 Homarus americanus
TTTTGATTAGGTTTGGTTAGGTTAACTTATGTTAGTTTAGATAAGTTTTGGTTAGCTTAATGTTAGGATGGTTGAGGTTAGAGTGAAATAAGCTCGGGAATAACTCTTCAGGTGATCCAATAATTTTAACTCCTAATTAGAAGTACGAAGGAGTATCTATTTGCCTACACATAAATAAAACCTCTAAAATGGCACCGAAATTGTACTAAGACTCTACCATAACGTCATTTAGCTTACAAATTGTGGGAAGAACTGACGTAATGATCAAGTTTTCACTATACATTTATGATGTCACTATCACATAATGACGTCACTATCCGTATTGACGTCACTATCTCTTGATGACGTTACTATCATTTGACGACGTAATTAACCGGTATTGACGTCACTATCCCTTGCTAACGTCACAACACGATCGATCTTGTAAGAGAACTAGAATTCTTGTGTTAAGTTTGATTCAGTTAAATATCCTAGAATTGCATGTTAGGTTCAAGTTTGACATTTATTTCTGCTTCCGGTGGTTAAACTTCCACTATTATTTAGGTTCGTAATTACCTTTAACATGAATTACATTTCTTGCTGCAATCGACTATATTTATTAGTCTTTTAATATCTAGGTTCGTAGCCCACCTTCCTCACACCGATAACACTCTTGAAAAATGGTATTAATTTCACCACATTCTCTAAAATCTACGACACTTATACCTACACTGAGTTTTATTTATGACAAATATTATTTAAGCACGTAGCCCACAGCCTCGTAACGTCACAACCACAACAAACATGTACACAAAATATTCTCATTAATGAACGATTTGCATATCTCTTTTACCTTCATTCAATAATACTTTAAGGGTCACCAATTATTTTTCCTCCATTCAATAATACTTTTAAGAGTCACCAATTATTTTTCCTTTCTTCATTAATACTTTAAGAGTCACCAAGTATTTTTGACGCCATATTGAGCCGCCATATTCGTCTCGTGAGTCAGATGAACTAGCTAGATGTTCTCTCGTCTCACTCGTTAAGAGAAAATGCTCACTTGTCCACCATTAAGAGATCGCTATCAATGTCTTTACTCATCGCCTTCACACGTGTCATTTTGTCGTGTCCAAGGAGTCAGTGCCAGCCAGCCAGCCAGTGCCAGCCATCACGTCACGTAGCGGATGAGTGATGGATGATCTGGTTGATTGATGCCTCGGATGATTGGTAACCCAGATGATTGATGAGCTGAATTGGACTGTGGTGCTTCAAGAGAGGGATGAGCTGGTGGTATGAGTGTGGTTGTATGATTTTTTGTGTGTGTATGATAACCTGTCACATCCAGTCTCCAGTCAACAGGAACCAAGAGACTGTTGAGTGTAAACTGACTGTGACATGTACACTCTCTTGATCTTAAAAGTACAGTCAATTGATCCCACGATGGTCCTTTGTTGACGGTGCCAGTTGACTGTCTGTAATAGTGACAGGAGACAGTCTGTTTTCTCTGTGTTGTTGCTCTTTGCTTTCCACGCTGAATGTACTACGTAAAGACAGTCTATTGTCGCGGTGTTGTTGTTGATGACAGTCTGGACTGGATTTGGCAGGACCACAAGACTGTCCTTTGTTGAACACACTGGGCAGGGAAGAATGGGGGAACGGTGGTGTTTTAACGCCTGAGAGAGAGAGAGAGAGAGAGAGAGAGAGAGAGAGAGTAATGGGAGAAGAAGAGAGAGAAAGAGACAGACAAACGGAGAGACATAAAGAAAAGTATAAAGGGAGAGAGAGAGAGAGACAAAATAAGAGAAATTGAAGGGGAAGAGAATATAGAATATAATTAATCTCATTATATCTCTCAACGTTTTGCCTCCACAGTTACTCTTGAGACTGAGAGACATAGAGACAAGGGGAGAAACACTGTGGAAAAAAAGGGTATGAGATAAATACAGTAGGAAAAAATGGCTTAATAAATATGCCATCTTTTTTTCCTTCAATGTTCTCCTCCTCCTCCTCCTCCTCTCCTCCTCCTCCCCCTCGCCCTTCTCCCCTTCCTCCAACTCCTCCTTCTTTTCCTCCTCCTCCTCCTCCTACAAAAGAGGCATAAAATAAAACGAAATAGAGGATAGTGAAGTAAAGGCACTGGGAAGGAAGGGAGGAAGGAGAGGGAAGGAAGGAAGAAAGAAAGGAAGGAGATGGAGTAAGAGAGGGAAGAGAGAAGGGAGAGAGAATGGAACGAGATAGAAATAGAGAAGTGTGTGTGTGTGTGTGTGCGTGTGTGTGTGTGTGTGTGTGTGTGTGTGTGTGTGTGTGTATGTGTGTGTGTGTGTGTGTGTGTGTGTGGGTGTGTGTGTGTGTGTGCCTATATAAACCAAAATAATAGTAAAGAGAAACATTAAAACACAAAACTTCTTTTTTTTCTGCCTTCGGTCTTTATGCTAATTACAGAAATTCGGAGGAAAAAAAAACGCCGAAAAAAAATTATATTAACACTGGGGGAAAAAAAACCCACGCTCCTTGGTTTAATAATGAACAAAAATACAGTAAGATTTAACTCGGAATATAAAACCGGAATTATTCCATTTCCAATAATAAAACAAATAAAAACATTGGTGATTATAGTACTTGTGTTTGACTTGGGAGGAAAAAATGTGAAGAGTAGGAAAAGTACAGTAAGTGTGTGTGTGTGTGTGTGTGTGTGTGTAACTTTATCAGCGGAATATTTAGTAGTCTATCTCCCCTAATAGACTATCTACCTTAATAGACTCTCTCCCCATATAGATTATCTCCCGTAATAGACTATCTCCCCTAATAGATTTCCCCTAATAGACTATCTCCCTATAAAACTGGGATTTACACACACACACACACACACACACACACACACACACACACACACACACACACACAATAATATCACCTCCTAATTAGTTCACGCTCTGACCGCTTTGTTTTAGTGGCGCCATGGGTCCTTATTTCTCGCCGTTTGTTCAGATTTTGTCTTGTGATGAAGCCGAGACACAGGATGATGAGGATTTGGGAAAAATATTTGAACGTATACAGTGACGTTCCAGTTGTGCCCCTGTTAATAGAAAAAGAAATAAAGTAACTGATGATGAAACCAAAACAGGAGAAGTGGAATGACTGTGACCAAGATAATGAGAATATAGAGGATACATAAAGCACTGTATTAGCCTTATAGAAGAGCTTACTATAAGACTGGGTGAAAAGAACTTGGCTTATGAAGGATATATACACTCACTTCAAAAACTATCTTTACGATTTTGTGTGAGATATTATGACACAACTGACGAAGGATTTTGATAACCCTACCAAGACAACAGGAGTGACAGTGTTCATTATGAAATTTATCGAAACCCTCCGTAAAGATATTTTTTTTTGGGGGGGGGGGGGTATGCGAGTTTTTATACAGTAATGTTAGTGTATAAGGTTCAGGAACTGCTTATAAAACGTAAGCCAAAGGATAGTAAATAAGTTATGAAGTCTGTCTCAACAACATCTCCGTTCTCTGCGGACAAAACTCACTCTGATGAATAATGTTTTGATGTATAAAGTGGCGTATGTCATCCAGTAGAATAAAATTTAAATATAATTTATTGTAAAATATGATATAAGTTTTTTTTTTTTTTACTCTATGTTACTCTATGTTACGATTTCAAAGCAACTCGCTGCCGGGTACGTGCTCCTTATTCTATCTGACAGCTCCACACCCACACACCCACCGCACCCAGACACAGCCATACAGTATATTTGTATATGTGTGCAGTATTTATGTATATGTGTATAGTATATAATGTATATGTAGAGGTCATACAAGTAATGGTGTGGAGATCAATTGTATACTTTGAGACCACCAGACCGTCTTGATGTACTGAGGGCAAGGACGTAAAGGTTATTTATACATGTAATGACAGAAACATGTACAGTCACCCACAAAAGATATATTGTATACAGGTGACACAGTATTGGTGCATAAGCTATAGAAAATGGTGGGCCAAAGTTTCACGTACTGTATTTTACCCAGAAAACCTTGTGAACAATAAATTCTTTCAGGGGCTTAGTCAGTGAGTGAGTGAGTCAATCACTCAGGAAAGTTACCCTAACATTACCTAACTTAGCCTAACCAACCTTTAGTTTACTCTAACTTAACCAATCCTTAACTTAACCTACGCTGAACTTAATACGTCTCTAACCAAAGTTAACATAGCCAATCTAGAACCAACCTAAATCTAACCAACTCTGAACCTAACCTAACCTAATCTAACCTAAGCTAACCTAACCTAACCTAACCTAAGCTAACCTAAGCTAACCTAACCTAACCTAACTAACACCAAGCATAACATAACATAACCTATCTTTAACTTAACCTAACCAATACCATAGATTATTTTATTTATTTAATTATTTAGTTAGTTAGTTAGTTAGTTAGTGAGTTAGAGTGAGTTAGAGTGAGTTAGTGAGTTAGTGAGTCAGTTAGTTAGTTAGTTAGTTAGTTAGTTAGTTAGTTACTTAGTTAGTTAGTTAGTTAGTTAGTTAGTTAGTTAGTTAGTTAGTTAGTTAGTGAGTGAGTGAGTGAGTGAGTGAGTGAGTTAGTTAGTTAGTTAGTTAGATAGTTAGTTAGTTAGTTAGTTAGTTAGTTAGTTAGTTAGTTAGTTAATTAGTGAGTTAGTTAGTTAGTTAGTTAGTTAGTTAGTTAGTTAGTTAGTTAGTTAGTTAGTTAGTTAGTTAATTAGTTAATTAGTGAGTTAGTTAGTTAGTTAGTTAGTTAGTTAGTTAGTTAGTTAGTTAGTTATGATAATTAGGGTTTAGGTTCGGGTTCAGTTAAGGGGTTGGATCCGGATTATAGTTAAGGTAGAATTCCGGAAATTAGTTTGGCCCTTAAAACGAGATTTTACCCCTGGCAGAAAGTAGATAATATGGGAACTTGTGTCGCTAAAAAAGTTTGAAAAGTTTCCGCTGTAACCATTGGCTAAGTATTACCACGAGGCGAGGGGAGGGGAGATGGGGAGGGGAGGTGGTGAGTGGAAGGGAGGGGAGGGGAGGGGAAACTATGAGCCGAAAGTAGAAAATCATTAAAATTGTTATTTCGCGCGTAAAATACAATATATATTTAATTTAATCGAAAAATACAGAAAAAAATATTAAAATACCACACAAATATACGAGAGAAAATACGCTTATAAATACCTTACGTGGTATACAATATTCGTAGTAAAATATACCATACAATATGAACACCAAAAATAACTCACAATGGAATGGTAGTATACAATATAACTCAGGATTTATTCATTTCTTATTTTTATTGGATAGTCTCAGTGTTGCCAATACAAGTCACTTTTATAATACAGTTCTTCTTGGTAACACTGTGAGGCCTTTCACCATAAATCACAAGGCGTAAGAAAAAAAAAGTCCCGAGAGAGAGACACGTTTTGTGTGTGTGTGTGTGTGTGTGATGCCGTGGGAGGGGGCTAGGTGGGGAGGATTGGGTGGGAGGCAGATGTATATAGGGGCTGGGTAGATGAGGGGATAAGAGGGGAAAGAAGAGGATTGATAAGTACCAGAGTTTTTGCGACGGTTCTGCCTTAGGGAAGGGGAGAGGGGGAAGGAAGGAAGGAGGAAGGAAGATAGGGGGGGGGAAGGGAAGGAAAGACTCAGGAATAAGGAAAGAATATGTGGAGAAGAGGTTATGAGGTCTAAGTGTTCTTGTGAAAAGAGGAAATGAAGGAGTAAGAATTAATATGACATCTGCTTAGCGCTGATTTCTCCGCCATCTTTATTGATTTGTTACGAAACCCCTCACCTGAGACGCCAAAAATCAAGAAAGAAAAAAAATTCTGTGGTGTGTGACCGATGAGACACCCTGTACAGTATGGTGTGTGACCTATGAGACACCCTGTACAGTATGGTGTGGGACCTATGAGACACCCTGTACAGTATGGTGTGGGACCTATGAGACACCCTGTACAGTATGGTGTGTGACCTATGAGACACCCTGTACAGTATGGTGTGGGACCCATGAGACACCCTGTACAGTATGGTGTGGGACCTATGAGACACCCTGTACAGTAGGTGTGGGACCTATGAGACTCCCTGTACAGTATGGTGTGTGACCTATGAGACACTCTGTACAGTATGGTGTGGGACCTATAGGACACCCTGTACAGTATGGTGTGGGACTTATGAGACACCCTGTACAGTATGGTGTGGGACCTATGAGACTCCTGTACAGTATGGTGTGTGACCTATGAGACACCTGTACAGTATGGTGTGGGACCTGAGACACCTTGTACAGTATGGTGTAGGACCCATGAGACACCCTGTACAGTATGGTGTGGGACCTATGAGACTCCTGTACAATTGTGGTGTGTGACCTATGAGACACCCTGTACAGTATGGTGTGTGACCCTGAGAGACCCTGCTTACAGTATGGTGTGGGACCTATGAGACACCCTGTACAGTATGGTGTGTGACCTATGAGACACCCTGTACAGTATGGTGTGGGACCCATGAGACACCCTGTACAGTATGGTGTGGGACCTGAGACTCCTGTACAGTATGGTGTGTGTGACCTATGAGACACCCTGTACAGTATGGTGTGTGACCTATGAGACACCCTGTACAGTATGGTGTGGGACCTATGAGACACCCTGTACAGTATGGTGTGTGACCTATGAGACACCCTGTACAGTATGGTGTGGGACCCATGAGACACCCTGTACAGTATGGTGTGGACCTATGAGACACCTTGTACAGTATGGTGTGGGACCCATGAGACACCCTGCAGTATGGTGTGGGACCTATGAGACTCCTGTACAGTATGGTGTGTGTGACCTATGAGACACCCTGTACAGTATGGTGTGTGACCTATGAGACACCCTGTACAGTATGGTGTGGGACCTATGAGACACCCTGCAGTATGGTGTGTGACCTATGAGACACCCTGTACAGTGGTGTGGGACCCATGAGACACCCTGTACTGTATGGTGTGGGACCTATGAGACACAACCACACTCTCCCTCCAGCCTTTCCATACACTCCAAGAAATTCTAAACCGTATTTTTGTTTCATTTATTTTTAAGGTATTTGTCGTGGTTTTGTGTCCTGTGGGAATGCAGGGGATTGAATGGAAAGAGAAAGCGAAAAAGTTATAAAAAAAAAAAAAAACGGAGATTTTAGATATTTTTTACATAATTTACTGTGATTTTACTTTCGGTTACAATCCATAACGGTATTTTTTGTTATGTACAGTAAGTGATTTTGTTTTTTATCTGTAATTGATAAAGGATTTTTCTTTGTTCCATTCTAAGTCATAAGGAGAATATTTTTCTTATATTTTTATCTGCGGGCGCGTACGTGTGTGTGTGTGTGTGTACGGCTGTGAGCCTATGAGAGTGTGTGTGTGTGTGTGTGTGTGTGTGTGTGTGTGTGTGTGTACGTCATTTACCTCTGTCTACCCAGTAGTAAATGGGGACTTAAATGTTAATCAATTTGCTGATCGTG
>NW_024757224.1:647500-650000 GCF_018991925.1 Homarus americanus
AATTATGTAATAATAATAATAATAATTAACGGTTTATTGAAAAAAGTTCTGCAGCCCGAAGGCTGAAAATATACATTGGACATAAATGACTTATTACATACATTGGTGGTTTAACAAAAGCCTTCATTAGAGAAAGTGTAGTAACTTCCTCCCAGATGGTGTTAGGAGGGACCTCACGTGGTGTAGTAGTTCCCTCATAGATGGTGTTATGAGGGGCCTCACGTGGTGTAGTAATTCCCTCACAGATGGTGTTATGCGGGGCCTCACGTGGTGTAGTAATTCCCTCACAGATGGTGTTATGAGGGGCCTCACATGGTGTAGTAATTCCCTCACAGATGGTGTTATGCGGGGCCTCACGTGGTGTAGTAGTTCCCTCACAGATGGTGTTATGAGGGGCCTCACGTGGCGTAGTAATTCCCTCACAGATGGTGTTATGCGGGGCCTCATGTGGTGTAGTAATTCCCTCACAGATGGTGTTATGAGGGGCCTCACGTGGTGTAGTAATTCCCTAACAGATGGTGTTATGAGGGGCCTCACGTGGTGTAGTAATTCCCTCACAGATGGTGTTATGCGGGGCCTCACGTGGTGTAGTAACTCCTTCACATATGGTGTTATGAGGGGCCTCACGTGGTGTAGTAGTTTCCTCACAGATGGTGTTATGAGGGGCCTCACGTGGTGTAGTAATTCCCTCATAGATGGTGTTATGCGGGGCCTCACGTGGTGTAGTAATTCCCTCACAGACGGTGTTATATGAGTGAGGTGTGGTCCCAGGCCTTCCTATCGTAGACGGATTAACACATCGCTGGTTGTTGGGTCTCACGGGCCGTTATCACTGGGTACCTGGGACCTCACTGTGTGAAGGTTAACTTGGGTGCGACTGTTACTGTTGAGTTGTTCTCACTGACTTAAGCACTGTTCACCACTGTTCACCTCTGTTTAACACTGGTTCCATTCCTTTCCTAAATGAAATAGTAACTTCTGGCGTGAACTTGTTGATATTCCGGTGGGGAGGAGGGTTCAGGGGAGGGAGTTGGTATGGGCCAACTTAACAGTTGACCTGGCTGCTCAGAAAGGAGCGCCAGGTACGTCTTGACCCTTCGGTGGTCAAGGATGTGTGTGTGTGTGTGTGTGTGTGTGTGTGTGTGTGTGTGTGGGTGGGTGTGTGTGTGTGTGTGTGTGTGTGTGTGTGGGTGGGTGTGTGTGTGTGTGTGTGTGTGTGGGTGTGTGTGTGTGTGTGTGTGTGTGTGTGTGTGTGTGTGTGTGTGTGTGGGTGTGTGTGTGTGGGTGTGTGTGTGTGTGTGTGTGTGTGTGGTGTGTGTGTGTGTGTGTGTGTGTGTGTGTGTGTGTGTGTGTGTGTGTGTGTGTGTGGTGTGTGTGTGTGTGTGTGTCTGGGGATGTGTGTGTGTGTGTGTGTGTGTGTGTGTGTGTGTGTGTGTGTGTGTTTTATTTCAATCTGCAAGCGTAGACGAACTGAAAATAAACAATAGTGAAAACCGTTACAAAACTTATTAAGTATATTTAACATTATATATAATTAGCCATCAAAATAGCATCACTATTAATATGAATGATAATAATAATAATGATAATAATGATAATAATAATAATAATAATAATAATAATAATAATAATAATAATAATAATAATAATAATAATAATAATAATAAAAGTGACAGTGAAATAAATGCATATACAGATTTTTTCCACTAGGCAATTAACCCGACAGACATAAAGGCTACGAACACGTATAAACAAAGATAAATGAGAATTAAATAAATGAACAATAAGAGAGAAGAAGAAGAAATTAAATAAATAAATGAATAGCAGAGAAAACTAGACAAGGTGTGTCGGTGTTAGGGCCGTATTGATAGTCATTACGACGATAATGACGATCACGATCATCATCTCGATGATCGTGTGTCGGGATGCAACCACCCAACGCTGAGTGCCATATTCCTAGACCCTTACATGAGCGTGTCAACACGGCAGCTCGTGTCGGATGGCAAAAATTTTTTTGGCCATGCGCGCGTGCCAAATGTATTATTTCACATAATTAGAAAGACGATTTAGAGAGACATTTAGTTGTTATTTAAACCGGCACAATAATATATTGTATAATATATTTTTTAATAAAATTGATCTTTATTATTTGTTCGAAACAAAAAAGATAATTTTCTTCATCTGAGTACTTGGCAACAATGTTTGCGCGCGTGTTATCAAACATGGAGGTAGTAAGAGAACGTTCTGCAGCTCTGTCTGAAACCCAACACATGTTCCTGTCTCACAAGTCAATGTTCCTGCCTCACCAGTCATTGCTCCTGCCTCACCAAACATTGCTCCTGCCTCACCAAACATTGCTCCTGCCTCACCAAACATTGCTCCTGCCTCACCAAACATTGCTCCTGCCTCACCAAACATTGCTCCTGCCTCACCAAACATTGCTCCTGCCTCAGTCAATGCCCCTGACTCACTATCGAGTGATACCTCCACCTCCTGCTCA
>NW_024757225.1:0-12640 GCF_018991925.1 Homarus americanus
TGAGAGAAAAATGACCAACACAGTTTGTCGCTTCTTTTACGTGGCTGTGTGGCGGCGGCTGCGGTGACCCCCTCCATTAGGGTGTGTCATAGGAGGAAAGATCAGCTAAAACTAATGGCCCATCACTTTTTTGGTAGATTTTAGTGTATATAAACAGAAAATAATTTCAGTTTCAATATTTTGCAACCTTTTGCTAGGTAAATTTTAGCGTGAAATTTATCGAAAATCTAACGTACAGCTGCATTAGTGCATTACAATTAAATAGTGAACATTGCTTTCTGACTTCATTCTTTAACAACCCAACTAACAATATTTTTTTCAGTTTCAGATTCTGATGCATTTATAAGTTGATAATATTTTACACGTGGCTGCTTGTATCAGGACGAGGAACCAAAAATCCATAACCATCTCAGTCACTATCTCTTGGGTCTGGAGAGAGCTCCTGAAGTCGGGTGCCTACGTGAGAAGATGCTTTTGAGATACGGTGTTTGTCAGGCAATCGGTGAAAAGAACAAAAGAACACAAACAAAGACATTGCTGATGATATGACAAAGCTTTGTCTTGGCACAGAAGTGCACTCTGGCAACAGGTTACAAAGCCTCCAGTCATAACGAATGAAAGAGAAGATTAGTGAGAGACTGCTAGCAACCCCAGTTGAGGAAAAAGGCAAGACATCTCTCTCTTGGGAGAGAAAAACTTTTGCAGTTAAGACAATACGCAACAACTTCGGACCGGTTATTTGACATAATTACTTTTAAGTGCCCAATTGTTCTCTGTCCTGAGTTTGGATACTGATCGTGACTGTAAATCCGAGGCCCACATCTCCTGTATTTGCAAGCGTGAACTGAAGATTCCTGTGATCGAACTGGCATTTGTCAAAGCACAGAGAGAGAAGACTGGCAGCATAGGGGCTCTCATGATTTCTAGCCAAGATATTCCGGAGCCCAAGAGACAGGAGGCTGCCACAGAGAGACAGAAGAGGAGAAGAGTTGCCGAGAAAAAGAGACTTGAGAAGGCCCAGGGTGAGGTAAAAAAGGCCGATGATTGGAGTCAAGCTGATTCAGAGTTTAATGATTTCCCCATGGCTGATCCGAGTGCTGACCAGGAGAATGGTGACTTTGTCCCTAACCCGAAATAATGATCCCAAACCTTCCGGGCATGTAAGATTCCGAAATAGGAAAGATATCCGAGAGCATAGCTCTACCATGGCCAGCATGCGACACCACACTGGTCTCAGAGAAACTGCAGAGATAGCAACAGCTGCCTGGGTTGACGGTGGTTTGATAACACCTGATGATGTTCACCTGGTGATAGATAATAACAAAGTAAGGAGAGCTCAGGAGAAACTTGTCAGTAACCTAGAAGAGGAGTTTGATAAGGGGATAAGAGAAAATGGAATCAATTGTTTGTTCTTTGATGGGAGAAGGGATGACACTCAAGTGTTCATGAAAGTTGGAGATTCTGACAAGTTGTTCCTTGCCATGGTGAAGGAGGAACACTACTCCTGCTGCAGTGAACCAGGAGGGAAGTATTTGTGGCATTTCACTCCAGAGAAAGATGACATCAGGAAACCAGCTGAGATAGTGGCAGATAACATTGTGAACTGGCACAGAGAGAGGAACGTTGACCAGACCCTGCAGGCCATTGGAGGGGACAGCACCAACACGAACACAGGGTGGCAAGGGGGGGTCATACGGTGGATAGAGCGGAAGATTGGGAGGAAGCTGGTCTGGATTGTTTGTGACCTCCACACCAGCAGGTTGCCACTCAGACATCGATCCAGGAGCTGGATAGCAGACTCTTTCAAACAACAAGATGTAGTCTCACAGTCCTCTTGGCAAGATCTTTGGACTCTGCCACTGAGTTAGAAATAAATCCGAGCTTTGAAAAAATCACAGTTGGCCCTCCACTCGTTGAGCTTGCACATACTGTCATTGACGACCTGAGTACTGACCAGTACTATGGTTACATGATTTGCAGTGCCATCAAAGCTGTGGTCATGCCTGATAGACTTGCTTACGTGCAGATAGATCCAGTCTCACATTCTAGGTAGCTCACAACGGCTCTCAGGTTCTGCAGAATTTGGGTCGCTCATCATAAACTGAAAGGAAACCAGCTTCACAACCTGAGACTTATTGTCCAATTCATCGTGAGTGTCTACTTGCCAAATTGGTTCAGCACCAAGGTCAAGTCATCGTTCTCCGAAGGTCCGAGGCATGTTCTCTTCCAGCTTGAGCTCCTGAGGAGTCAGCCAAGGAAGGTTGATCCAGGGTGTGGAGCAGACTGTGAGAGATCTTCCTGGTAGCATGCTCTTTCATCAGGGCAGTTCTGCAGACAATGCTCTGCAGTATAGGATGAGGAAGAGGAGAGAAAGTGGCAGTCAGATCTCTTGGATATGAGACATGAGGATCTGTGGGCATGACAGATCAGTTGGTGACTGATTCCTTCAGGGGTCAGGAAGACTCCCTGTAGTCCGTCAGGTGCCAAGACCCTCACTGATCTCATAGATCTGGATAACATCCAGGCTGGCAGTGAGCCCCTCTTACCTGCAGCCTCACCAATGTTCAAGTCAGAGCTTTCCTGGACAACCCCATGCATGTCCCTGCCTGGCCCTCGCACACCCAGAGTATAGAGCGTTGTGTACAGCAAGTGAGCGAGGCCAGCAGTCACGTGTACAGCCAGGAGAGGAGGGAAGGCTACATCCGAGCTCAGGTGGTCAACAGGGAGGTGAGTAAAGAAACGACGAAAGGTATGTTCTCTATGGTGTGCAGCAACACGAGTTAGTATTAATCTGAAACCGGTTTTGTATTTGATGATTTTGTTTTCTACAAAGATAGTAAATTTAATAAATGTGTCAAAGAATCATTCGTTTCACTATTCTGGATCATTTTTTGTATCTAATAAATTAACCTGATACATTTCCTTTACTTTAAATAAGCTATTTAGTGGTGTTGGTAAAAGGGTGGGAATACTGAATTTTCATAGGATTCAAGTTAAAATTTACCTAGCAAAAAAGAAAACTTTTCAAATCTGAAGATATCACATGATTCTGCACATAGAACTACATCATTAATACCATGGGCCGATTTTTCAAACTCAAAAAAAAAATTGGCCTCCGTATGACACACCCTACCCCTCCATATCTCTCTCTTGTATCCTCTTTCTTACTGTATATCTTCCCTCTCTCTGTTCAACTGTCTCCCTCTCTCTGACCTCCCGTCTCTCTCTCTGTCCACCTGTCTTCTCTTGGAAACACGTAGTAGTCAAACTTTTTATTTCTTTAAAATTTCTTTGTTGGTGCAGTAAAATAATAATATCTTTATTATCATAATTCACAGGCATCACTAACATCAATATCACACACACACACACATACACACACACACACACACACACACACACACACACACACACACACACACACACACACACACACACACACACACACACACACACATATATAAAATAAATTAGAGCAGAGTATGTTGGATGAGGTTCAAATGACCCTGACCACGGACTAGAGTTTGGTGGTGGTGGTGGTGGTGGTGGGTAATATATCCCGAGGAGGTGTGGACGAGGGGGAGACGAGAACGTGCTCTGACCACCAAAAGTGTCTACCCCATTACCACCACCATTCCCAGCCTCCACCTACTACCACTACCACCACCACCACCACCACTCCCAGCCTCCACCTACTGCCACCACCACCACTACCAGGCTCTAGAGAGAAAGAGAGAGAGAGAGAGAGAGAGAGAGAGAGCCACCGGACCAGCCACTCGTCAGCAAAAAGCCCGTCACGAGTCGTCAGCTTAATATTCGTCATTTTCGTCACCAAACTCCTTACAAGTTAGAGTCTCTTCTTCAACACCATTTTCTCTCTCTCTCTCTCTCTCTCTCTCTCTCTCTCTCTCGTGCTTTATTGGGCTAATGAAATATATATGGATCCTCGTGTTTCGAAGCCGGATTTGGTAAAACGTTACTCTGACCACCTAAGTGATACGGGTGGTCCCCATTAGAGGTTCACGGCGCCATAAGCTCGTTGAACAGGCTTTGTGTGAAATATAACAAAGTCTAGGATTGATTTTAGTGTCCTGGTGGTCCAGCGGTTAGCGTTCCCCGGTCACAGTAATAGGCTTGTGTGCCGTGGGTTCGAATCCTGGCGGGTTGAGGTGTTGATTGTATATATATATATATATATATGTGTGTGTGTAATATATCTATGTATATGTGAGTAGGATACATATGATACACAAAATACATAATACATAACCAGCTTATATATTATTATACTGTTTGACAGTAAGTACCCAACTCTCTCCACAGTCACCAATGCACTTATACACACATGTAATTTATGTGTACAGACTCGAGGTAAAATTGCTTTGGTGTTTTTATTTCAATAATATTTGTTTTTAGAAGGATAATACTTTTAAATGGTTGTGTGGTCTCCCCAATGAACGGGCAGGCAGGCAGGCAAGTGTGTTATTGAATCATTATTTGGCCAACCTTTACCATTTATTAAACAATTATAGTCAGAAATATTCATAAATATCATACATTTTAGTTTTAAGGTCTATAGTTACGCCCCTATAGTTTAGTATTTTCTTTTCTTTACTATATAATAAATTATTAAATATATTAATACTTTTATTTATAATTGGCTATCATTAGCTCTATATTGTCTTAAGAAAAATAATGAGTAAAATTATTATTATTTGTGGTCATGTGTGTGTGTGTGTGTGTGTGTGTAGAGGGTGTATGCCTATGTATGAAGTAAGTCTTTGAGTGTTCCTAAATGCAACATAACGCTTAATGCTATATAAGAGGTTATCATATATTACCCTGAAACTGTCTAGAGAAATTTAATTACAGGTACAGTAGCTGAAGACATCAAGAGCACGACTCAAGAGGGACGTATCTACACGTACACAACATACTGTATTATATAAACTTCCTCCTTCTGCTTACTTACAATATATATTTAATTATTTACATCATTTGAAGATTATTCCCCATCACCTCCTTCCACCTTAGCATTACTTAAGGGTTAGGTTAGGTTAATATTCACATGACTTACTAATTTACATATATTTGCTTCACATTATCATTCACCATTTTTTTTGACTTCTCTCTCTCTATCTACACATCTTTATATCACTGACCTCTGACCTCTGATCTTTGACCTCTGACCTGTAGCCATGGGATTAATGACTATAATCATTGTTTTAGTTAAAATATAGTTACGTTCTCTAAAGCTTTTATTAATGATCACTGACTCGTTATTTCTGACCCCTGACCTTATTATTATTATTATCATTATCATTATCATTATTATTATTATTATTATTATTATTATTATTATCATTATTATCATTATTATTATTATTATTATTATTATTATTATTATCATTATTATCATTATTATTATTATTATTATTATTATTATTATTTCTTGACATTCTTCTTGTTCTTGTTCTTTGTTTTTGTTTTTATTCTTCCTGATTTTGTTGTTGTTATACTTCTTCCTTTATCAAATGTTTTGCCTCTGTAATTGTTGTAGTTGTTGTTGTTCCTTCACTTGGTAGTTAGTGAGGTGTAACAAAGGTTGTGTCGTGGGTCGTCGTCTGCTTTAATACTTGCCAAAAAATGTTTCCCGCGTTTTACCTCTTTATGACGACGAGCGCCTCACACCTCGCTTCAAGTGCGGCAGAAGCTCTATATAGGTTGACTGTACACCTGTTATGAGTTATATATAATAAGGTTACAGCTGTTTATGTATTGATTGAACACCTACAGTGGTTTATGAAGACTAAATTTAAACCAAATCATCAAAAGTAACTGGTTTAGTTAAGTTAGCTTGTTTGGTTAAGTTAGGTTAGATTAGAATGGTTTAGGTTAGATTAGGTAAGGTTAAATCAGATTAGGTTACATATATTAGTTTAGGTTAGGTTAAGTAACGTTTGGGTTGGGATAAGTTTGGCCAAGTTCTGGATTCTGGCTCTGACGCTAATGAGTGGTGGGGGGAGGGGGAGGCCAGCGCCAGGGTAGGTACTCGTCGTCACCGCCAGGGGAGGCACTCGTCGTCACCGCCAGGAGAGGCACTCGTCGTCACCGCCAGGAGAGGCACTCGTCGTCACCGCCAGGAGAGGCACTCGTCGTCACCGCCAGGGGAGGCACTCGTCGTCACCACCAGGAGAGGCACTCGTCGTCACCGCCAGGGGAGGCACTCGTCGTCACCGCCAGGGGAGGCACTCGTCGTCACCGCCAGGAGAGGCACTCGTCGTCACCGCCAGGGGAGGCACTCGTCGTCACCGCCAGGAGTAATCGTCGTCGCTGCCAGGAGAGGCAATCATCGTCACCGCCAGGGTACCCGTCGTCACCGCCACAGGGGAGGCACTCGTCGTCACCGCCAGGAGAGGCACTTCGTCGTCACCGCCAGGAGAGGCAGCACTCGTCGTCACCGCCAGGAGAGGCACTCGTCGTCACCGCCAGGGGAGGCACTCGTCGTCACCGCCAGGAGAGGCACTCGTCGTCACCGCCAGGGGAGGCACTCGTCGTTACCGCCAGGGGAGGCACTCGTCGTCACCGCCAGGAGAGGCACTCATCGTCACCGCCAGGGGAGGCACTCGTCGTCACCGCCAGGAGAGGCACTCATCGTCACCGCCAGGGGAGGCACTCGTCGTCACCGCCAGGAGAGGCACGCGTCGTCACCGCCAGACACTAGGGTTGTTTCAGCAGTAATGGCTTCACTGTTCATCCTGACTATTCCAAATGTTGATTTACATCACTTTAGCGAAGCATGAAACGTGAAATGATCAAACGGTTGAAATACTAATGAATTTTGTCCTGATTAAAATAAATTTGAGTTGTCCCTTTACCTCATGTCATGTACAATTGTCAACAAAATCTGCCGAATATTTTTCTGAAATACAAAAGACGACGAATTTAAAATGTTTTTGCTCAATGTTTACCTTTGTGACAATGGCCGCCGTGAAATAATTATGCTGCTACAGGTATAAATTGGTATTTAAACTCTGAAAGAGTATTATACGATTTATGAAAATCTGATTACGATATCCAGCATTGTTTTGTCTCGCTGTTATAACCCGTTTAGTCCACCCGCTGTCAATTATAGTTATATATATATATATATATATATATATATATATATATATATATATATATATATATATATATATATATATATATATATATATATATTTAAGGTACAGTGTTGGTGTTATCTTGTGCTGTGTTACAGTGGAGAGTGTGTGGGGGAGGGAGGGATTATACAGGGTGATATAAAGGAAGGGAGGGAATAAGGGAGGATGTATGTGTGTGAAGGAGTAATGTGTAGAGGGAAGGTGTGAGGTGAGAGTAAAGTTATGGCAAAAAGAGTGAGAGTGGGAGGGAGGGAGGGAGAGAGAGTAGATAGGGAGGAAGGAAGGGGGGCAGGGAGGGAAGGAGAGTAGGTACTGAGAGAGAGAGAGAGAGAGAGAGAGTGTGTAAAAGTTATTGGTGTATGTTTTTCAGGGAGTAAATCCTCAGCGAGATGAACACATTGTTTTCGGAACAGAATGTGAAATAAAAAAAGAGAATATGTGTTTGGTGTCGTCATCATGTTTTATTAAATCGTTCCTACACGTTGATATGTACTACATGTGTTTATTGTTTGTGGCAAAGTGACGAAATTACATACTTTATAATCACAAACAAAATAAAAAATATTATTATTTTTTTATGGAAAAGTGACGGTAAAAGTACTTATACATTCTATACACATATGAAATATTTATTGCACTTTTTCATTATTTGTTGTAAAGTGACGAAAACATCTACCTTATACACGCTGTAATTTATTTTAATGTTTTTAATATTTGTTTTGACTTGACGGTGGAAATACTTATTTACACACTTTACAATTTTCTTTTTAAACCTTTTATTATTTGTGGCAATACGAGAAGAACAAAAACAGTTACGTTTCACTACAAATGTATGATTTATTTTACCTTTTCATTTTGTTGTGAGAAGATGATAGGCCGCGGCTCTCTCAGGTGTGACCAACACGACAGGTAAGGCCAGATGAAATCACTGTTGTTATCTACTTACTGCAGCATTGTGACGTGTTGTGTTGTGACGAGGTTGTTATTGTGTTATCCTGACATTGTTATTGTTGTTGTGTTGATGATGTTGTTATAGGTGATACTCACCTATATATTAACCACCACCCCTAAAACGGTTAGTGGGGGTGGTGGGGAAGTGTGTGTATTGGGGAGAGAGAGAGAGAGAGAGAGAGAGAGAGAGAGAGAGAGAGAGAGAGAGAGAGAGAGGTGTTAAGAGTCGCACGTTTCCTCAACAAAAGGGGAATTATTTTAAATCTTAGGTCAAGACTGTTGAGACTAAGCTGAACCTGCTATGACCTGTTTAAGCTTTGGTAGAGGCTTTTGAGACTAAGCTGAACATACATACAGCATTACCACTTATATCTACCTTCCTTAAAATCTTCGCTTCTTGACAGGTGAAGAAATATACCAACAAAATCTTATAACCCATTTAATTAATAGAGTTGGCGCAGGTGAGCGAGATTTACCTGAGCAAAAAATACTTAATAGAGTCTTTAAGTAATTTATGACGTAATTAAGTAGTTATGACGTAACTAAGTACTGCAGAGCTCTTAAGGTTGTAATGAGAGCTTTGTATACAATTACACTAAGATCATGTGTGTAATCATCATGGTCTTAGGTGTGTTGATGTTTGATATGTGGGGATTTGTGTGTGTGTGAGGGGTGGGGGAGGGGAGGGGAGGTGGGGAGTGTGGGGTGTGGGTAGGGGGGGGGCAGGGAGGTGGGGAGGTGGTGGAGGAGCAGTGGGAGGGAGGTGGGGGTAGTGGGAGGGGGGGGTAGGGGAGGGGAGGGGTAGTGAGGGGGTGGGGGAGTTTGTGTGGAGATGGGGGAAGTATCTGTATGTAGGTATGCGTGTGTGTGTGTGTGTGTGTGTAGTAGAGGGTACGGCAGGTGTGTGTGGCAGTGAGTAATAGTGTCTTGCCTCTAACGTGTTCTTACTTCAGGTTTGTTTAGGTGTGTGTGTGTGTGTAGGTGTGTGTGTGTGTGACCTGAGCTTAAGGGAAGATAATGCTATGTGTGTCAGTAGAAAAGTGAATGGTATATTGTGGATGGTTAGGGTAGGTTAGAGTAGCTTAGATACGATTATGTTAGCTTAGCATGAGTTAGATTACGTTAAAGTCGGTTAAGTTCAATCAGGTTGTTCGATTAAATTAGATTAGATTAAGTTAGATTAGATTAGCGAACCGTAATCACAAATCTTTACATGGAGGTTAAGTGTGAAATCTAACCACCCTCCCTTAAACCCCTTCCCCTTCCCCTAACCCCCATCCCCCACCTCCTGGTCTCACCTCCTCAACCCCATCCTCCTCAACCCCACCTCCCCTAACCCCACCCTTTCCACCTCTCATATACCTAGCTGGAACCCCGATAAGCGGAAACATACGTGGTGCGGATAATGTGCAGCTTTGCTTATCTGTTCACGAGGCTCTGAGATCACAGCACCCGGAAACATTACCCTTTGTTTGAGGATTTGTCCAGATATACAAAACTGGGAGGGCGTTAGTATGAGGCTGTGGGTGGTGTTTTAGATAGATAAATAGATAGATAGATAGATAGATAAAGATAGATAGATAGATAGATAGATAGATAGATAGATAGATAGATACTCTGTCTTCCTGTCTGACTGTCTTTCGGTAACGTAGTTAACCAGTTCGAGGCGCCCACCTCCTGCGCTATAGCTACTTTTTTTTCAAATTCTCTGGTATTTGCAGCAACAGTTGCTGCAACTTATCACTTTGGCCGTGCTGTCGTTCTGTCGTAATGGACCTTCTAATCTTGTTTACTTCACTGGTATCCACCTCACCTGTTGCGTTCTGAGCTATTATGTGGTCCGTGAGGGCTGCCGTGAGCTTAACTGAGTTTTGATGTTCGGTGGCAGCAATCTCCTCTGGATTGGTCAATCCCACTCCTCCCAGTCTCTGTGGTAGTGCAAGGAGTGATCTTTCTGCTGGGGTTAAGTGAGGGTGTTTCACTAAATTGGGAATGAAATTGACGCTGATAGCTTCTTCCAGAGGGTGGAGGAGGGGTCCGATATCAGGAATAGTGTGCATCAGGTAGTTCCAGCGATGCTTGACTCCATGGGTGAATGCCGCAAAAGCCGCATGTGGCTCTATCTTAGCAATCTCAGACAGAGCTTGGATTTCCCTAACCCACTCATTCACCTTTCCCGTTACGTACTCGGTCTTGAAGTCCGTAGTGCCAATTACTGCGCCTAGGTGTCTTTGGCCATCCTTTGTTATTTTGACCTCACTTCCACCGAACTCCTCCATTGCCCGTTCATAATGTTCTGGCTTCACTACTACTACTACTGCTGCTACTGCTACTACTGCTACTACGATACTGCTACTACTACTACTTATACTACTACTACTACTCAAAAAAACTACTACTACTACAGTTCATTTTAATAATTCTAACGCTCGTCTGGTCTACAACTTCTGAGAAATTCTTGAGAGGAAACTTGTGCTGCCACTACCGAGTGTTGCAGTTTGCGCAACAAATTTTCTCCGTGTTTGCCGTACGTGTTTTTAACTCTCTCTCTCTCTCTCTCTCTCTCTCTCTCTCTCTCTCTCCCGGATAAAGCTATAGTCGTTTTGCCTTGTTTCAGGAAGACGATAATGATTGGCCAAACTTCAGGAAAGGGAGCCTTAATTTTGTCCAAGTTTCATGAAGGAATGATATAATTAGACCAAGTTTCACGAAAAAAGACGGATTTTTTTTATGAAGTTTCATATCAAAGGTCCAGCCTTGTTCACTGCTCCTCTCTGAGAGCTCGTTTCGTCTCTAACAGTTACAGAGAAGAGAGAGAGAGAGAGAGAGAGAGAGAGAGAGAGAGAGAGAGAGAGAGAGAGAGAGAGAGACTAAACAGAGACAGAAAGAGAGAGATGGAATGACACACACACACACACACATTGGGCTGACTCACCCAAAAACAGAGTGGGAGGAATTTCAGGCTGCCCAGGGGCCACACTATTGGCTGAGAATTTTAACAAGGGAGCTGACTGAGAGTGACAGACGGCCGGGGAGGTTATTGTATATCTTGGGATGGTTAAGTGGGCGATGGTGGGGTAGGTTTACATGAGGTGTGTGTGTGTGTGTGTGTGTGTGTGTGTGTGCAAGGGATGGGAGAGAGGGTTGGTGGAATGGTGAGAGGGAATGTATGGTGGTGAGGGGGAAGGATATGAGGAAGGGAAGTATGGGTATGATGGGGGGTAGGGGGTAGGGAATGAGGATGAGAGGGATGGAATGTGAGAGGGAGGGTAAGAGTGAGAATAGGAGAGTAAGAGTAAAGAGAGAGGGAGGAAACGACAGAGAGTGGGAGTATGAGGCTGGTAATTGAAAGAGAGGAAGGGAGGAAGGGTGAGAGATATAATGGGAGGGTGGATGTGTAGGAGAGAGGGAGGAAAGGAGGGAAGGAGAGATACGAGAGAGGAGAGGATGATGGAAGAGGAGGGTGTTAGGTACAGCATGTGATGAGAGAATGGGAGAGGGGAGAGAGGGAGGGAAAGAGGAAGGGGAGAGGGAGAAAGAGAGAGCTTAATGAATGGGAAGCAGAGGAGGAGCTAATATTGAAAGGGGGAAGAATGCAGGAGAGAGAGAGAGAGAGAGAGAGAGTGAGAGAAAGATCCTAAAAACGAGAAAAATAAACTAAACCCCCCCAAAAAAAGTGACAAAGAGAAAAAAAAGAACGAGAGTGAGAGACATAGTGAGAGATACCCCTCCCCCCTCCCCCTCCTCTCTCTCACCCTCCCATCCTCACCCTCCCTCCCCCCCTTCTTGACGTAATTTCATCACTCTGGGGAATTTATTTCACAGGTGAGGTTTAAAGGTAAATTCGCAGGTGAGGGAGGCTACTGCGAGGAATTTCTCTGATAGGCGGCGAGAATAAATCCGCTGGTAGGGTGGGAATGCAATTTCTCTGCCAGGGTACGTGGGCCCCAGTCAACTAGGCTAGCTGGCGGGGGGGGGGGTTGTTTTGTTTTGTTTTGCTCTCTCTCTCTCTCTCTCTCGCTCTCTCTCTCTCAACCTCCACCCCTTTTTCCCCCACTCTCCTCCACCTCTCTCTAGTTACCCATGTATCTATTTATAAGTCCATTCACTCTAACAACTCTTCCATTAATACATATCTAACAAATCCCCAACATCTTATTTTATTTACATATTCATTTACACGTTTATTTTACATATTTATTTTCATAGTTACTCGTTTCCCCCCTCGGGCTGTGTAGAAAATTCCCATCCCCTTGCAAAACTAAATTGCCACTAAGTTTACAAAGTCCGTCTTTTTATAGCATTAGAAAACTCTCAACTCAGGTAATTCCGAGGTGAAATTAAGGTGAAATGAGCCCTTACCTGAAGATGAGATTCAGGTGAGAGATATTTTATTTTCATTTATTTATTTATTTTATTAAGTAAAAACAACAAGAAGTATTTTAGTTCTAATTGTTTTTTTATACAACAGGTGAGTTAATGTTTTGGGTGGAGATATAATAATATATTTTAGTTTATTTTATTTT
>NW_024757226.1:0-8639 GCF_018991925.1 Homarus americanus
TTTACATTAATTCAGTAGACAAAAAAAAAAAAGATTTTATTTTGTTTTTAGTATTTTTTTTCTCATAGTGTTTATATGTTGGTATAAAATCAAGTATAATGTTTTAATGACAACGGAGCGAAGTCAGTGTTGTTTCTCACGAGGAATATTCACTAGGTGTTTGTAAACTACTTGAGGTGGTCGTCTGGCGGAAAGCACCACACGCAGCCAGGCACCACACGCAGCCAGGCACCACACACAGCTAGGCACCACACGCAGCCAGGCACCCCACGCAGCCAGGCACCACACACAGCCAGGCACCCCACGCAGCCAGGCACCACACTTTCTGGTTATGGCTCTGTGAATCATGGCTGTTAAGACTCCAAGCAGAGGTCGGGTGTATGTACGTGCATAATACAGGAAACATACATGAGTAGCATTCTGATGTAAGTAATTGTCGTCTTCACTTCCGCCTGATGCATGATGATGTGCGTATCGCGTACACACACACACACACACACACACACACACACACACATACACATACAAATACAAAACGCCTCATAACTCAACGCAAAATGACCCAAGATACACAAGCCTTAAATGTCTGGATCAATATATAATAGCCTGGTGATAAATGCCCCGGAGCACCGTTTTGGCAGCGATAGCACGCAAACGCTCTTGACCATAAAATTTTTATTAACCTCCTAAATACTCGGCGCCGGAGAGCAACAGGCGAGTACAGGCAAGACGAGAGAAAAGAAACACGAGACAGGAACAGATCGTAAGAGAGGGAGGAAGGGATAGGGAAGTGATGAGTTGTGGAAAGTTTGTTGGAGAGAGAGAGGGAGAGTGTCATCGGTGTGTGTGTGTGTGTGTGTGTGTGTATGTTTGCAGTTCGTCCTCTACGTACAGTACCTCTGGCAACTAATTACCTCACTCTCCCTAATATTCTGTATAAGCTCAGCGCAGTAGATTAAGTTCAACACAGGACAGTTTAAAACCCTAATAACGTTACCCAGCACGAACTATTAAGGTGCATTTCAGGATTTCCCCCCAGGACACTGTGGGATCGTCCTCAGTCTCTGCAGCTCGCCTTTAGCACGTCTGAGGGGAGATGATTTGCTTGTCTGGGGGAAACTACCTTAAACCTCGTAATCTATCCACCCCCCCCCCCCATGGCAAGAAATCTTTTGTTAATGGTTAGATTCTGTTGATTGAAATTGTTAGGAAATATAACACGAGTTCAATTTCATGAAGTTACCGTTAAAATCAGCTAAATATTATCTCTTTCCATTTATCTTATCTCACTATAGATAAGAGAATACCTAACGCTACATATTTGGTGACGGAACGAAATATATGAAATTGTATACGGATTTGAAACATTTTATCCACGATGTTATAATTTCCCCGACGAACAGAAACAAGGAATGACAGTGAGGAGGGGCAGTATACCCCTCACGGTGGTTGTGGTCGGTGAGGGACGGTACTTCCACTTTAAACGTGTTTGTAAGTTACGGTAACGGCGGCTGCTGCTACACGACTCTGCTTTTTGCATCCTTTACCGAGGTATAGTGCAGTGGACGTTACTCTTACTCCGACACAACCCAGAGAGGCTATAAAATTCCTTCCTTTTCTTCGCTTTGCATTTCCAAGCTCTCAAATTCCTGCATGTCCGTGCAACGCATGTATGGTAGTTCTGGCAGGCAGGCAGGCAGGTAGGCAGGTAGGCAGGCGCACACACACACACACTTTTCGTAAATGTGTACATCTTTAAATGTACATGCACGCACTCAACTCACATTAGCACACCCACACTCAACCTACGCACACAGACACTCGTAAACACACCCACACAAATATGCATCACAACAAACGTATATAACCTTCCACTCATACATAAATACAGTATTCTTAGACTTAACATACACCATTAGTATGTGTTATCGAGCACCGAAATTCCTCGAAGTATATCCAGAACTTGACTAGATTATGATGTGCTTTACTTTATAATAACAACCTAATGAACAGTTTATCTTCCCCGGCAAATAAAACATGAAAGCTGGTTTCGTGTCCGTCCGTTTGACATGACCAACTGCAGGTTTTATCTTGCATAGGTAAACTGATCTCATTAGGAATTCCTTCTGTACTAATGAAATTGCGTTTCTCACTCGTATTTTGGTCATGAGAACAAAAGCAGGACAAATATTTATTCACTTGTCCTGGTAAACAGTGACTTCAAGCGCAAATACTCAAATTTCACTAAGTGCGATTGCTTAGCCTCAAATACAATATCCCACCTTTTCTGCCAATAACCTTTTGACCTTTCAATTGACTTAACGACACTCTCTGGACCATAGCTGACATAATCCTCCTTGGTATTATTAAAGATATCCCTTCGAAGCTATATTTTACCGACATGAGAGTATATAATTTTCTATACATATTTTTTATTTACTTTCTTCAAACATATATGTTTTCTGTCTTCGAGTTTTCTTACCCAAAACTCACTCATTACACAGTAAGTAACCAATCAGCTTTTATATTTTCATAGTATTGATTGGATTAATATCGTTTCCACTTCCTTTATCTAGGGATTTATCTTACGAGTGTTAGAGAATCTGGTGATGATGATGTGTGACAAGCGAGTGGTGACCAAGTTCTCAGGAAAGACAAGGGAAATGGATGGTGGAGTATGAGGTGAGATGGCAGATGAAATGGCAGATGATAACTTATAAAATGGCGGGTTATGGCAGGTGAGGCGACAGATGAAGTGGCAGATGGTGGCAGGTGAGATGGTTGATAATGCACGAAAACAAAACCGAGGAAGCAATTGAAGTCACGAGCGAGAGACGGCAGGTGACAGGGTGAGATTGCCATAGCTTCGGCTGATATGTCAAGCGAGATGGCAAGCGAAATGACTCATAAAACGGCAAGTGAGAAGGTATACAGATATGGCAGGTTAATTGAAGGTGAGATGAGTGATATAATAAGATTTAGTGCAGGTGATAAGGTTGGTGAAGCTACACACTCAGTGCAGGTAAGATGATGGGATTCAATACAGGAAATATGACAAATTCAATGCATGTGAGGTAGGAGACCAAGGAAAGGTAATGTGAAACGCAATATCGTAGATTCAACGTATGTAACAGGGCAGGCAGATTCAGTGCAGGTAATGTTGTAAGTGAAAGCAAATCGTATTATACATTACCTCTCTCATTCGTAGCGTTGCCTCCACCTGTTGGGCGTCAGCTGCAAGGTCGCCATCGCAACTCTCAGATTACATTTCACGGTCATGGGTGTTATACTCATAGTCGCGGTCGTTATAATCATGGTCGTGGGTGTTATAATCATGGTCGTGGTTATATAATCATGGCCGTGGTTGCTACAATCATGGTCGTGGTTGTTATAATCATGGTCGTGGTTGTTATAATCATGGTCGTGGTTGTTATAATCATAGTCGCGGTCGTTATAATTATGGTCGTGGTTATAATCATGGGCGTGGTTGTTATAATCATGGTCGTGGTTGTTATAATCATAGTCGTGGTTGTTATAATCATAGTCGTGGTTGTTATAATCATAGTCGTGGTGCCCATAATCATGGGTCATTAGTTGTTATAATCATGGTCGTGGTTGTTATAATCATGGTCGTGGTTATTTATAATCATGGTCGTGGTTGTTATAATCATGGTCGTGGATTGTTATAATCATGAAAATTCGTGGTTATATAATCTGTAGGTGTGGTTATTCGAGGAGAGTCATGGACGGTGATTTATTATAATCATGGTCGTGGTTGTTATAATCATGGTCGTGGTTACTCATAATCGCCAGGCGTGAGATTTGCTATAATCATGGTCGTGGTTGTTATAATCATGGTCGTGGTTATTATAATCATAGTCGTGGTTGTTATAATCATGGTCGTGGTTGTTATAATCATGTCGTGGTTGTTATAATCATGGTCGTGGTTGTTGTAATCATGGTCGTGGTTGTTATAATCATAGTCGTGGTTATATAATCATGGGCGTGGTTATAATCATGGTCGTGGTTGTTATAATCATGGTCGTGGTTATATAATCATAGGCGTGGTTGCTTTATAATCATGGTCGTGGTTGTTATAATCATGGTCGTGTTGTTATAATCATAGTCGTGGTTGTTAAAATCATGAATTGGTTGTTATAATCATGGTCGTGGTTGTTTATAATCATAGTCGTGGTTGCTATAATCATGGTCGTGGTTGTTATAATCATGGTCGTGGTTGTTATAATCATAGTCGTGGTTGTTATAATCATGGTCGTGGTTGTTATAATCATGGTCGTGGTTGTTATAATCAAAGTCGTGGTTGTTATAATCATAGTCGTGGTTGTTATAACCATGGTCGTGGTTGTTATAATCATGGTCGTAGTTGTTATAATCATGGTCGTGGTTGTTATAATCATGGTCGTGGTTGTTATAATCATGGTCGTGGTCGTGATACTTACAGTATCTAATATACTATAAGAATAAATAAAATAAAGATTAGAATAATTAATTAAAGAAATATTCGCCATAAGGAGAGGTTAAAATCATAAAAAAAAATATTATGAATCACCGATGATCATTCCGAGATAAATTATATTATGAAGAGAAGTGACCTTGATTCAGGTTAAATTAGTCACCATCTGCTTCAGTCATCACCTGTGTTAAGTCATCATAGTCACCATCTACGTTAGTCAGTTTTAGGCCCATCTCACATGACTGACCGACCATCGATGTTCTTTCCGCGCGAGGGTGTTAGTTTTCAATGCGTCTTTTTTTTACGCTGGTGGATGTAAGACCAGCAACCGTCACTGACGCAGCTATGGTCAATTTGGTGTTATTCTTATTCACGCTGGTGGCTGTAAGACCTCCTGCCCTCACTGACGCAGCTATGGTCAACTTGGTGTTATTCTTGTTTATAAATGCAATTGTTTATAAGTGAAATTCCTCCAAACTTTTATATTCGAAAGTTAAGAAACAGGGTTTCTTTTATATACATTTGTCCTTCTTATAATGGCTCATAACAACACGCAACATTGTAAAGTTGGCCTTAACGTTTGTCTTACAAACGATAAATCCTGGTATGGGGGAGACCTTCCTAAGGTATTAAACACCTTCATGGACAAAGCCTCTAAATTAATATTTAAAAAATTGCACTTACGTTTTATCTTATATAATTTGTCCCTAGAGTGGCTCATAGTAACGCGTAATATTGTAAACTATTACCATACTGTATTTTGCTCAGGGCGTGGCCTGAGGGGCAGTGTACGTTGAATGCACTGTACCGCGACTTATTATATGCGGTTGTTACTCGGTCCTGTAGGATGAAATGACTTTAATGAAGTTTTACTTTCCTTGAGCCAAATGTATCACTAGTAGTTTACTTACTAACCACAGGCAGTGTATATTTGAAGTTTCGTTCGAGAAAATGTACGTGTTGGTAACGGAAAAGACGATGATCTATACTGTAATAAATAGATTATATAGTAAAGTGTCTTTCAGCCTTGTACCGGTACTGAGAGAGTAAAGGGATATTATGAGGTATAAGAAGTTGTTTTGGATAGTAGAGGAAAAGATGGCACCTGTAGTATCGACAATATGTTTAGTTCTATAGAAGGAAGTGTTTTTGTTACCCCAAGAAGAATAGCAATCCGGTGCAGTCATGTTATACCTTAGTGTCACTGTTTTTCATTTGTTTTGGGTTTTTTAATACCAGACGCAGTACCCGAGTTGTACATAGGTTGTAGTGGTCACCATAGGCACATAAAACCAATGATTTTTATCAGTCATTCTTTAGTTAACTTAGAGTGGACAGAGCCTTGAAGCCCAGCAGAACATGAGATTAAGATTGCAATGTACAGTAAATAGAAAATCACAGAAATTAACGGTGTTATTATTTTTGAGTGCGTGGTATTATGAAATGTATTAGAAACGTCTTTAATGTCATAGAGATAAAAGTCAGTATACTCTGTTGTTATTGCATGTATTTTATGGGTGTTAAGTTGTTCATAAGTGCACGTCTTCCCTGGCCGCCATGAGAGAATCAGACGTGTTTAGTAATGAATTTTCAATTGTTATTTCTGGAGGATTAGGTTAGCTCCTTCATTACCTCCAACAAACTGACAAGGAACATATTGTAATTGTATATGTCTATAGCTGGGAGATATATTTTTTTTTTACAAAGCTCAGTTGTTCGTGTTCCTGCTAAAGTGAAACATAATGCAGAGATGACTCCTTGATTTCCTTGGCTCGTGACGCCAGGGGTTAGTGGCTCAGGTAACCTCAACCAATTTTCTACTTCGAAAAGTTACTTTGTCTGTTATTTCCCTGATGTGACTCATGCCGTTCCCTGCTCTCGCGTGTGACAGTTTAAAAGAGGTAGTTGAGGGTAATGGTTGACTGGAACATAATTTCTACAACAGATTATTACAACATTCAACATATGGGTTATATCAGTGGTGGGCAAACCTGAGGTCCACAAGACATAATTTAAGACCGTCGTCCACGCACTTGCAAGAATCATACATGAAACACCGCTGATCTGACCATTTATTGTATTTATGGCAATTGAGTATTTTTGTAAGTTAGTGGGTTTTATAGTAACATCATTTTATATAAATCACTGATAATTTTAATTGATTTAACTTGTCATAATATATTTAGGTTCTCATACAAAGTAGGTCTTATTTATCTCCCTCCCTCCACCACTACCACCCCTGTCTCCCTCCCTCCACCACTACCACCCCTGTCTCCCTCCCTCCACCACTACCACCCCTGTCTCCCTCCCTCCACCACTACCACCCTTGTCTCCCTCCCTCCACCACTACCACCCCTGTCTCCTTCCATCCACCAATAATAGATAATTAAGTTTTGTCTATTTTGGTTGAGGAGATTAATGAGATTTCAAATTAATTGTGATTTCATTTATTATGAAAGTAGTTTTTTCATGAAGTAATTATATCTCCAAGAGGAGTCCATGTTGTCTTTCTCTTGATTCTTCTCTTCTACTTGTTGATAAAAACAGTTGAGTACCACTATATGTTTTGGGGTCAATTATAATGAAATAAAAAAAATAATTATAAATGCTAATTCATATTATAATCAAACGTGGTGGGTCAGTGGACAATTGCCTGTCTCGGTTTGGGTGAGAGCGGTCGAGCCTGACGAGAGCGCGGGACCTTTTTATTTATGTTTGTAGGGCGACTCCTTTTTTTATCTTGTGTTAGTGTGTATAAAAACATTGATCAACTTATGGCTTTGAAAACTATCAGCGGCAACTGGTGAAACACATCAGGTCCACAATAGTTAATGGAGACATTTTACAGTAGCCGACCACACACACACACACACACACACACACACACACCAATATAGCCAAGCACTGTGTACTATAACAGGTAACAATTTCAATTCAATTCAATTTCAATATTTATTCCTTGATAGAGGAAGCGGGATCCTAGTGCTGTCACTAGGTACCCCTGAACTGGCCTTTTAACCGTTGATTCCTTCTGGGTTAATGAGGCTGGAACATGTCAATTATATAGGGTTTTAGTAGCGAAACACAATTGTCTGTTATCTATTTATTGAGGAACTATCTCATATACAGTTCCAAGTGTATATCACCGTAACTTAGTCACTGTAGCTATGAGTGTTAAGATGAGGACGAAGGCTATATTAAATAGCTCTTCTAAATACGTCCGTTTGGTGTGAGGTGTTGAGTGACAATCCGCTTGTTTTTAATTGCTGATCTTAAGAGTCTTAGGGGCCGCGCCTCAAGGAACTTACCCATCACGTGATGTGACCATGTCACCTCATAGCCAGTGGAAAATTACAGGGGATAATATGATTATATAAACCCAATGTACTGCCCTGATATTCATATAAGAACTAAGGGGCTAATACACCCCTTTACAATAACACCAGAAGCATCTGGCAAGTGTCACAAGTATATATAAATATTATAAAGGGGCTTACTAAGGAAGGAAGGAAGGAAGGATATTCCTTTAACATATCATCAACATTATTTACATAATATCTTGCCAGTATGGGAAGGATCATCGTGTTTCCATCAGGGGGTCGTGGAGTGGTGGTCCAGCAGGCGTCACGGAAGCGTTGTGTTTGGGGTCATCTTAGGAGGTAACAGTCCAGGTGTTCACCACGGTTCTCACTATACGTCAGCGTAAACCATCATTCATTCATTCATCCGTCTGCGCCACACACAAAAAACTATACTCACTCAACCTAATGTAATAAAAACAAATAAAATCTTAAATAATAGCGCACTGAATAACGAAAATTTAATGTAAATGTCATACTATTACTACTACTACTACTACTACTACTAATAATAATAATAATAATAGTAATAATAATAATAATAATAATAATAATAATAATATTTCAGAACACTGGACAATAACATATTAACATCTTCACGTGAAACAACAAAAATAACAAATTACTTTCACACATTGTTAATAGAGAACAACGATTTACCTTTATACTTGGTTTACGAAACATAAATACAAGTTCTGAAACATTCACCATCAGCCCCCCTCGTGGTGGACTGACGGCCTTGTCCCACCGTCATGTTCCCCGAGGCCAGGGTCAAACCTTGAGGGTGTTGGTGTTGGTAGTTGTTG
>NW_024757227.1:0-4890 GCF_018991925.1 Homarus americanus
AGGTGTACCTGGAGTGTCAGAGGTGCACCTGGGAGTGTCGGAGGTGTACATGGAGTGTCAGAGGTGTACCTGGAAGGTCAGCGGTGTACCTGGGGAGGTTGGGAGGTAAAAAGCCTGAAGTGTCTGAGGTACCTGGGGAGTGTCTGAGGTGCAATGTGGGAGTGTCTGAGATGTACCTTGGGGAGTGTCAGAGAAGCACCAGGGAGTGTCACAGCAGTACCTGGAGTGTGAGAGGTGTACCTGGGAGTGTCAGGGGAGAACCAGGGAGTGAAAGAGGTGTACATGGGAGTGTGAGAGGTGTACCAGGGAGTGTCTGAGGTGTACCTGGGAGTGTCAGAGGTGTACCAGGGAGTGTCTGAGGTGTACCTGGAAGTGTCAGGGGTGTACCAGGGAGTATCAGTGGAGTACATGGGAGTGTCAGAGGTGCACCTGGAAGTGTCGGAGGTGTACATGGAGTGTCGGAGGTGTACCTGGAAGTGTCAGCGGTGTACCTGGGAGTGTCAGAGGTGTAACTAGGAGTGTCGGAGGTGTACCTGGGAGTGTCACAGGAGTACCTGGGATTGTCAGAGGTGTACTTGGCAGTGTCAGAGGTATGCCTGGGAGTGTCAGATATGTACCTGGGAGTGTCAGAGGTGTACTTGGGAGTGTCAGAGGTGTACCTGGGAGTGTCAGAGGTGTACTTGGGAGTGTCAGAGGTGTACCTAAAAGTGTCGAAGGTGTACCTGGGAGTGTCGAAGGTGTACCTGGGAGTGTAAGAAGTGTACCTGGGAGTGTCGGAGGTGTACCAGGGAGTGTCGGAGGTGTATCTGGGAGTGTCAGCGGTGTACTTGGGAGTGTCAGAGGTGTACCTGGGAGTGTCAGGGGTGTACCAGGGCATGTCAGTGGAGTACCTGGGAGTGTGAGAGGTGTGCCTGGGAGTGTGAGAGGTGTAGCTGGGAGTGTGAGAGGTGTACCTAGGAGTGTCTGAGGTGTACCTCGGAGTGTCAGAGGTGTAACTGGGAGTGTCAGGGGAGAACCAGGGAGTGAAAGAGGTGTACCTGGGAGTGTCAGGAGAACCAGGAGTGAAAGAGGTGTACCCTGGGAGGTCAGAGGTAAGGGGGGAGTGGGGTCTGAGGTGTACCTGGGAGGCCAGAGGTGTGCTGCAGGAGTGTCAGAGGAATAGGATGTACCTGGGAGCGTGAGAAGTGTACCTGGGAGTATCGGAGGTGTACCTGGAGTGTCGGAGGTGTACCTGGCAGTGCCGAGGTTTGCCCAGAGTCTCAAAGGTGTAAATTGGAGGTCGGAGGTGTACGTGGGAAAGTGGGCTAGCGGCGTGTACCTGGAGGCTCTGGAGGTGTACCTGAGTGCCAGTGTGCCTAGAGTGTGAGAGGTGCAATTTGGGAGTGTCAGAGGTGCACCTTGGAGTGTCTGATGGGTACCTGGAGGTTCGAGGTGTACGTGGCAGTGTCTGAGGTGGCAGTGTCAGAGGTGTACCTGGGAGTGTCAGAGGTGTATCTGGAGTGTCGGACGTGTACCAGGAGTGTCAGAGTTGTACCAGGGAATGTCAGTGAGCACTTGGGAGTGTCAGAGGTGTACCTGGAGTGTCAGAGGTGTACCTGGGAGCAAGCTCAGAGGTACCTGGGAGTGTCAGAGGTGCAATCTGCGAGTGTCAGAGGTACCTGGAGTGTCAGAGCGCACCTGGGAGTGTCGGAGGTGTACCTGGCGTGAGAAGTGTACCTGGAGGTCGGAGGTGTTCCTGAGTGTCGGAGGTGTACTCAAGGCATCAGCGGCGTACCTGGGAGCGTCAGAGGTGTACCAGAGAATGTCAGTGAGCAATTTGGAGCGGCTCGGGGCAAAATTTGAGGTCAGAGGTGTACCTGGGGTGCTGGGAGGTGTACTCTGGGAGTGTCAGGAGGTGAGCTTGGGAGTGTCGGAGGTGTACCTTGGAGTGTGTGAGAAGTGTACCTTGGGAGTGTCTGGGGTGTACCTGGGAGTGCTGAGGTGTACCTGAGAGTTGTCGGAGTGTACCTGGGGAGTGTAAGAATTGTAACTGGGAGTGTCGGAGGTACCTGGGAGAATCGGAGGTGTACCTGGGAGGTCGAAGGTGTACCTGGAGTGTAAGAAGTGTACCTGGGAGTGTCGGAGGTACCCGGGAGTGTCGTAGGTGTATCTGGGAGTGTCAGAGGTGTACTTGGAGTGTCAGCGGTGTATCTGGGAGTGTCAGGGTGCACCAGGAGTGTCAGGAGTACCTGGAGTGTGAGGTGTGCCTGGGAGTGTGTGAGGAGGTGTACCTGGGAGTGTGAGAGGTGTACCTAGAGTGTCTGAGGTACCTGGGAGGCCGAGGTAAAATTTGGGAGGTTCCAGGTGTACCTGGGAGTGTCAGGGGAGAACCAGGGAGTGAAAGAGGTGTGTACCTGGGAGTGTCAGAGGTGGTGGGAGTGTCTGAGGTGTACCTGGGAGTGTCGAGGTGTACTAAGGAGTGTCAGAGGAATACCTAGGGAGTGTTAGAGGTGTACCTGGGAGCGGTCAGAGGTGTACCTTGTAGTATCGGAGGTTTACCTGGGGAGTGTCGGAGTTGTACCTGGGAGGTTGATGTGTACCTGGGAGCGCGTGAGAAGTGTACCTGGAGTATCGGAGGTGTACCTGGGAGTGTCGGAGGTGTACCTGGTGTCAGAGGTTTACCTGGGAGTCTCAAAGGTGTACCTAGGGAGTATCGAGGTAATGGGAGTGTCAGCGGTACCTGGGAGTGTCTGAGGTGTACCTGGGAGTGTCAGAGAAATGCCTAGGAGTGTCAGGAGGTGCACTTGGAGTGTCAGAGGTGCACCTTTGGAGTGTCTGAGGTGTACCTGGGAGTGTCTGAGGTGTACGTGGCAGTGTCTGAGGTGTACCTGCGGTGTCAGAGGTGTACCTGGGAGGCTGAGGTGTATCTGGGAGTGTCGGACGTGTACCTGTGGAGTGTCAGAGTTGTACCAGGAATGTCAGTGAGTACCTGGGAGTGTCAGGAGGTACCTTGGAGTGTCAGAGGTACCTGGGAGGCAGAGGTGTACCTGGGAGTGTCAGAGGTGTACCTGGGAGGTCGGAGGTGTACCTGGGGAGTGTCGGAGGTGTACCTGGAGTGTAGTAGTTGCACCTGGGAAGGTCGGAGGTGTTCCTGGGAGGTCGGAGGTGTACCTGGCAGTATCAGCGGCGTACCCTGGAGCGTCAGAGGTGTACCAGAGAATGTCAGTGGAGTACCTGGGAGTGTCAGAGGTGTACCTGGGGTGTCAGGAGGTGTACCTGGGAGTGTCAGAGGTAGAGCTTGGGAGTGTCGAGGTGTACCTGAGTGTGAGAAGCGTACCTGGGAGTGTCTGGGTACCTGGGAGTGTCAGAGGTGTACCTGAGAGTTGTCGGAGGTGTACCTGGGAATGTCAGAGGTGTACCTTGGAGGTCGGAGTGTACCTGGGAGTGGGTTAATTGTAACTGGGAGTGTCGGAGGTGTACCTGGGAGAATCGGAGGTGTACCTAGGAGTGTCGAAGGTGTACCTGGGAGTGTAAGAAGTGTACCTGGGAGTGTCGGAGGTGTACCTGGGAGTGTCGGAGGTGTATCTGGGAGTGTCAGAGGTGTACTGGGAGTGTCAGCGGTGTATCTGGGAGTGTCAGGGGTGTACCAGGAGTGTCAGTGAGCACCTGGGAGGTGGAGAGGTGTGCCTGGGAGTGTGAGGTGTTCCTGGAGGTGAGGTGTACCTAGGAGTGTCTGAGGTGTACCTGGAGTGTCAGAGGTGTACCTGGGAGTGTCTGAGGTGTACCTGGAGTGTCTGAGGTGTACCTGGGAGTGTCAGGGGAGAACCAGGAGTGAAAGAGGTGTACCTGGAGTGTCAGGAGGTGTAAGGGGGGAGTGTCTGAGGTACCTGGGAGGTCAGAGGGTGTAACAAGGAGTCAGAGGAATACCTAGGAGTGTTAGAGTGTCTCTGGAGTGTCAGAGGTGTACCTTTGTAGTATCGGAGGTTTAACTGGGAGGTCGGAGTTGTACCTGGGAGTGTCGGATGTACCTGGGAGCGTGAGAAGTGTACCTGGGAGTATCGAGGTGTACCTGGGAGTGTCGGAGGTGTACCTGGCAGTGCTCAGGAGGCTTCTGCCCTTGGGAGTTCCAAAGGTGTAAAATCTGGAGTATCGGAGGTAATGGAGGTCAGCGGTGTACCTGGAGTGTCTGAGGTGTACCTGGAGGCCAGAGGTGCCTAGAGTGTCAGAGGTGCAATTTGGAGGTCAAAGGTGCACCTTGGAGGTTCAGGTACCTGGGAGGTCTGAGGTGGCATGGCGGTAAGTCTGAGGTGTACCTGGCAGCCAGGTACCTGGAGTGTCAGAGGTGCATTTGGGAGTGTTTGACGGTACCTAGAGTGCCGAGTTGTACCAGGGAATGTCAGTGAGTACCTGGAGGCCAGAGTTGTACCTGGGAGGTCAGAGGTGTACCTGGGGAGTGAGGTGGTACCTGGGAGTGCTTGAGGGTACTGGAGGGTTGAGGTACTTTGAGGTCAGAGGCGTACCTGGGAGTGTCGAGGTGTACCTGGATTGGGAGAAGTGTACCTGAGTGTCGGAGGTGTTCTGGGAGTGTTGGAGGTGTTCCTGGCAGTATCAGCCGGGCACCTGGGAGGTCAGAGGTGTACCAGAGAACGTCAGTGGAGTACCTGGGAGTGTCAGCTGTGTACCTGGGAGGTCAGAGGTGTGTACCTGGGGGTGTCAGAGGTGTACCCGGGAGGCTGGGAGGTGAGCTTGGGAGGTTTGGAGGTGTATGGAGGTGTGAGAAGTGTACCTGGGAGTGTCTGGGGGTAAATTGGTGCCTGTGAGGTGTACCTGAGAGTTGTCGGAGGTGTACCTGGGAAGTCAGAGGTAATTTGAGTGTCGGAGGTGTACCTGAGTGTAAGAATTGTAACTGGG
>NW_024757228.1:0-22970 GCF_018991925.1 Homarus americanus
CACGTACTTTGATCATAAATCCAAGACCTCATGATTATAACTATCTCGACTATGAGCATAACCACGACCATGATTCTAAAAACCACGGCCATGATTATAACAACCACGACTACGATTATAACAACCACAACCATGATTTTATCACCCACGTCCATGATTATAACAACAACGACAATGATTATAACAACCACAAACATGTTATAACAATCACGACCATGATTATAACAACCACACCATGTTTATAACAACCACGACTATGATCATAACCACGACCATGATTATAACAACCACGACCATGATTATAACAACCACAAACATGTTATAACAACCACGACCATGATTATAACATCCACACCATGAGTATAACAACCACGACTATGATCATAGCCACGACCACGATCATAACAACCACAACTATGATCATAACCACAACCATGATTAGAACAACCACGACTATGATCATGTCCACGACCATGATTATAACAACCACGACTTTGGTCATAACCACGACCATGATTATAACAACCACGACTATGATCATAGCCACGACCATAATTATAACAACAACGACCATGATTATAAAAACACGACTATGATTATAACAACCACACCATGATTATAACAACCACGACTATGATCATAGCTACGACCATAATTATAACACCCACGACCATGATTATAGAAACCACGACAATGATTATAACATCCAAGACCATGTTTAAAACAACCACGACCATGATTATAACAACCACGACTATGATCATAGCCACGACCATAATTATAACAACAACGACCACGATTATAAAAACCACGACTATGATTATAACAACCACGACCATGATTATAACTATTCGATTTCATGAGCATAACTACTCCATCATGATTCTAACCACGACCATGATTATAACAACTACTTATTAATAATTATAACAACCACGACCAAGATTGTAAAACCACTTCCACCATGATTATAATTAACTACAAAAATGTTATAACAATCACGACCATTATTATAACAACCACACCATGAGATTATAATAATTCATGATTGGTGATTATAATTACTCCACTCATGATTATGGAATAAATCATGACTATGATCATAACCACACCATACTATAGAATCCAATTTATTACATTTATAACAACCACACCATGATTATAACAACCACGACTTTGATCATAACCAAGATCATGATTATAACTATCACGACTATGATCATAACCACGACCATGATTATAAAAATCACGGCCATGATTATAACAACCACGACTATGATTATAACAACCACAACCATGATTTTATCAACTTAGTCCATGATTATAACAACAACGACCATGATTATAACAACCACAAACATGTTATAACAATCAAGACCATGATTATAACAACCACACCATGTTTATAACAACCACGACTATGATCATAACCACGACCATGATTATAACAACCACGACCATGATTATAACAACCACAACCATGTTATAACAACCACGACCATGATTATAACATCCACACCATGAGTATGACAACCACGACTATGATCATAGCCACGACCATGATCATAACAACCATGACTATGATCATGTCCACGACCATGATTATAACAACCACGACTTTGGTCATAACCACGTCCATGATTATAACAACCACGACTATGATCATAGCCACGACCATAATTATAACAACAACGACCACGATTATAGCCACGACCATAATTATAACAACAACGACCATGATTATAGAAACCACGACAATGATTATAACAACGACGACCATGTTTAAAACAACCACGACCATGATTATAACAACCACGACTATGATCATAGCCACGACCATAATTATAACAACAACGACCACGATTATAAAAACCACGACTATGATTATAACAACCACGACCATGATTATAACTATCTCTACTATGAGCATAACCACGATCATGATTCTAACAACCACGACCATGATTATAACAACCACGACAATAATTATAACAACCACGACCAAGATTGTAAAAACCACGACCATGATTATAACAACCACGACCATGATTATAACAACCACGACAATGGTTATAAATACCACAACTATGATCATTGCCACGACCATAATTATAACAACAACGAAAATGATTATAACTACAACGACTATGATCATAACAACGACCATGATTCTAACAACCACGACCATGATTATAACCACAACGACAATGATCATAACCACGACCATGATTATAACCACCACGGCCATGATTATAACAACCACGACTATGATTATAACAACCACGACCCTGATTATAACAACCACGACCATGATTATAACAACCACGACCATGATTATAACAACCACGAACATGATTATTAAAACAACGACCATGATTGTTGAAAGCACGGCCATGATTATAACAACCACGAACATGATTATAATAACCGCGACCATGATTATAACAACCACGAACATGATTATAACAACCGCGACCATGATTATAACAACCACAACTATGATCATAGCCACGACCATAATTATAACTCCCACGACCATGATTATAGAAACCACGACCATGATTATAACAACCACGACCATGATTAAAACAACCACGACCATGATTATAACAACCACGACTATGATCATAGCCACGACCATAATTATAACAACAACGACCACGATTATAAAAACCACGACTATGATTATAACAACCACACCATGATTATAACTACCACGACTATGATCATAACCACGACTATGATTTATATCGCTTCGCAGTTATCACAGCCATTGCCAGTTATAACAACCACGAACATGATTGGCAGGAAACCACGATATGATTACCAACGGCGACCATGGTACCCAACAATACGGTACGCAGTTTATAACAACCACGACCATGATTATAACAACCACGACTATGATCATAGCCACGACCATAATTATAACAACAACGACCATGATTACAACAACTACGATAATGATTGTAGAAACCACGACCATGATTATAACAACCACGACCATGATTCTAACAAGCACAACCATGATTATAACAACCACTACCATGATTATAACAACCACGACCATGGTTATAACAACCACAACGATGATTATAACAACCACACCATGATTATAACTACCACGACTATGATCATAACCACGACCATGATTCTAACAACCACGACCATGATTATAACAACCACAACAATGATTATTACAACCACGACCATGATTGTAAATTCTACGACCATGATTATAACAACCACGACCATGAATACAACAACCACGAACATGATTACAACAACCACGACCATCATTATAACAACCACGACTATGATCATAGCCACGACCATAATTATAACAACAACGACCATGATTACAACAACCACGACAATGATTGTAGAAACCACGACCATGATTATAAGAACCACGACCATGATTATAACAAGCACAACCATGATTATAACAACCACTACCATGATTATATCAAACACGACCATGATTATAACAACCACAACGATGATTATAACAACCATACCATGATTATAACTACCACAACTATGATCATAAACATGACCATGATTATAAGAACCACGACCATGATTATAACAAGCACAACCATGATTATAACAACCAGTACCATGATTATATCAAACACGATCATGATTAAAACAACAACAACAATGATTATTACAACCACGACCATGATTGTAGAAACCACGACCATGATTATAACAACCACGACCATGATTATAACAACCACGAACATGATTATAACAATCACGTCAATGGTTATAACAACCACAACTATGATCATAGCCACGACCATAATTATAACAACAACGACGATGATTATAACTACCAACGACTATGATCATAACCATGAACATAATTCTAACAACCACGAACATGATTATAACGACCACGACTATGATCGTACAGCGCGACGCGATTGCCAACATGCATTGTATTGCAGCAACCGACCATGATTTATAACAACACGCCAGTTATAACGCCCACGATTGCCGGTCATAGCCCGACCGCAGTCGTAACAACAACGACTATGATCCCATAACTGGCATGATTATTAAAATAAAACCTTGATCGCGCCACGACCATGAATATATACGACTTTGGTCATAACCACGACCGCGTTGTAGCAACCACATTGCCAGTCATTGCCCACGACCATAATTATAACAGCAACGACCATGATTATAAAAAGCCACGACTATGATTATAACAACCACACCATGATTATAACTACCACGACTATGATCATAACCACGACTATGATTCTAACAACCACGACCATGATTATCACAACCACGACCATGATTGTAACAACCACGAACATGATTGTAGAAACCACGACCATGATTATAACAACCACGACCATGAATACAACAACCACGAACATGATTATAACAACCACGACCATGATTATAACAACCAAGACTATGATCATAGCCACGACCATAATTATAACAAGAACGACCATGATTACAACAACTACGACAATGATTGTAGAAACCACGACCATGATTATAACAACCACGACCATGATTCTAACAAGCACAACCATGATTATAACAACCACTACCATGATTATAACAACCACGACCATGGTTATAACAACCACAACGATGATTATAACAACCACACCATGATTATAACTACCACGACTATGATCATAACCACGACCATGATTCTAACAACCACGACCATGATTATAACAACCACAACAATGATTATTACAACCACGACCATGATTGTAAATTCCACGACCATGATTATAACAACCACGACCATGAATACAACAACCACGAACATGATTATAACAACCACGACCATCATTATAACAGCTTCACATTCACCAGTCGCCTTAAAGCCCGCCAGTATAACAACAACGATATGATTGCAACAACCACGACAATGATTGGCAAAGCCACGACCGCTGATTATAGAACCGACCATGATTATAACAAGCACAACCATGATTATAACAACCACTACCATGATTATATCAAACACGACCATGATTATAACAACCACAACGATGATTATAACAACCATACCATGATTATAACTACCACAACTATGATCATAAACACGACCATGATTATTAGAACCACGACCATGATTATAACAAGCACAACCATGATTATAACAACCACTACCATGATTATATCAAACACGATCATGATTATAACAACCACAACAATGATTATTACAACCACGACCATGATTGTAGAAACCACGACCATGATTATAACAACCACGACCATGATTATAACAACCACGAACATGATTATAACAATCACGTCAATGGTTATAACAACCACAACTATGATCATAGCCACGACCATAATTATAACAACAACGACGATGATTATAACTACCAACGACTATGATCATAACCATGAACATAATTCTAACAACCACGACCATGATTATAACGACCACAACCATGTTATAACAACCACGACCATGATTATAACAACCACACCATGATTATAACAACCACGATTATGATCATAGCCACGACCATGATCATAACAACAACGACTATGATCATAACCACAACCATGATTATAAAAACCACGACTATGATCATAACCACGACCATGAATATAACAACCACGACTTTGGTCATAACCACGACCATGATTATAACAACCACCGCCAGTCGTACACGACCGCGGAAATTATCGCAACGGCCGCCCGATTATAAAAGCCACGACCTGAATTTGGCCCAGCCACAGCCGCCAATTGCGCCACCACGACCCAATGATCGCCAGCGACCATGATTATAACCACCACGGCGTGATTGTAACAACCGACTATGATTGCCAACAACCGTGCACAATTTATATCGGCACGACCGCGGGGTTATAACAACCACGACCATGATTATATCAGCGACAACCATGATTATAACAACCACGACCACGATTATAACAACAACAACCATGATTATAACAACCACGACTATGATCATAACCACGACCATGATTATAACAACCACGACTTTGATCATAACCACGAACATGATTATAACAACCACAACCATGATTATAACAATCACGACCATGATCATAACACCCACTACCATGATTATAGAAACCACGACCATGATTATAACAACCACGACCACGATTATAACAACAACGACGATGATTATAAAAACCACGACTATGATTATAGCAACCACACCCTGATTATAACTAACACGATTATGATCATAACCACGACCGCGGTATAAAACACGACCGCCAGTACGCCGTAACGACCGCGGTTATAACCTCAGGACTGCCAGTGTAACCAAGACCATGATTCTAACAACCACGACCATGATTATAACCACCACGACTATGATCATAGCCACGACCATAATTATAACAACAACGACCATGATTATAGAAGCCACGACTATGAATATAACAACTAACACCATGATTATAACAAACACGACTATGATTATAACAACTACGACTATGATTATATCACCAACGACCATGATTATAACACCTACGACTATGATCATAACCCACGGGCATGATCATAATGACAACCATGATTATAACAACCACGACCATGATTATAAAACCACGACCATGATTATAACAACCACAAAAATGTTATAACAATCACGACCATGATTATAACAAACAGACCATGATTATAACAACCACGACTATGATCAAAACCACGACCATGATTATAACAATCACGACTATGATCATAACCTCGACAAGATTATAGAATCCACGACATGATTATAACAACCACACCATGATTATAACAACCACGACTTTGATCATAACCAAGATCATGATTATAACTATCACGACTATGATCATAACCACGACCATGATTATAAAAACCATGGCCATGATTACAACAACCACGACTATGATTATAACAACCACAACCATGATTTTATCAACTAAGTCCATGATTATAACAACAACGACCATGATTATAACTACCACAAACATGTTATAACAATCACGACCATGATTATAACAACCACACCATGTTTATAACAACCACGACTATGATCATAACCACGACCATGATTATAACAACCACGACCATGATTATAACAACCACAACCATGTTATAACAACCACGACCATGATTATAACATCCACACCATGAGTATAACAACCACGACTATGATCAGAGCCACAACCATGATCATAACAACCACGATTATGATCATAACCACAACCATGATTAGAAAAGCCACGACTATGATCATGTCCACGACCATGATTATAACAACCACGAATTTGGTCATAACCACGACCATGATTATAACAACCACGACTATGATCATAGCCACGACCATAATTATAACAACAACGACCATGATTATAAAAACCACGACTATGATTATAACAACCACACCATGATTATAACAACCACGACTATGATCATAGCTACGACCATAATTATAACACCCACGACCATGATTATAGAAACCACGACGATGATTATAACAACCACGACCATGTTTAAAACAACCACGACCATGATTATAACAACCACGACTATGATCATAGCCACGACCATAATTATAACAACAACGACCACGATTATAAAAACCACGACTATGATTATAACAACCACGACCATGATTATAACTATCTCGACTATGAGCATAACCACGATCATGATTCTAACAACCACGACCATGATTATAACAACCACGACAATAATTATAACAACCACGACCAAGATTGTAAAAACCACGACCATGATTATAACAACCACGACCATGATTATAACAACCACGACAATGGTTATAAATACCACAACTATGATCATTGCCACGACCATAATTATAACAACAACGAAAATGATTATAACTACAACGACTATGATCATAACAACGACCATGATTCTAACAACCACGACCATGATTATAACCACAACGACAATGATCATAACCACGACCATGATTATAACCACCACGGCCATGATTATAACAACCACGACTATGATTATAACAACCACGACCATGATTATATCAGCCACGACCATGTTATAACAACCACGACCGCCAGTTATAACAACCACGCAGTTTATAACAGCCGACTAGGATCATAACCACGACCATGATCATAACAACCACGACTATGATCATAACCACCACCATGATTATAACAACCACGACTAAGATCATAACCACAACCATGATTAAAACAACCACGACTTTGATCATAACCACGACCATGATTATAACAACCACAACCATGATTATAACAACCACGACCATGATTATAACACCCACTACCATGATTATAGAAACCACGACCCTGATTATAACAACCACGACCCTGATTATAACAACCACGACCACGACCATGATTATAACAACCACGAACATGATTATTAAAACAACGACCATGATTGTTGAAAGGACGGCCATGATTATAACAACCACGAACATGATTATAATAACCGCGACCATGATTATAACAACCACGAACATGATTATAACAACCGCGACCATGATTATAACAACCACAACTATGATCATAGCCACGACCATAATTATAACTCCCACGACCATGATTATAGAAACCACGACCATGATTATAACAACCACGACCATGATTAAAACAACCACGACCATGATTATAACAACCACGACTATGATCATAGCCACGACCATAATTATAACAACAACGACCACGATTATAAAAACCACGACTATGATTATAACAACCACACCATGATTATAACTACCACGACTATGATCATAACCACGACTATGATTCTAACAACCACGACCATGATTATCACAACCACGACCGCCAGTTATAACAACCACGACCATGTTTAAAAACAGCCACGACTATGATTATAACAACACGACTATGATCATAGCCACGACCATAATTATAACAACTTAACGACCACGATTATAAAAACCACGACTATGAATTTATAACAACCAGGACCGCCGATTATAACTACACCGACTATGAGCGCGCAAAGCGACCATGATTCTGCTGTAGCCACGACCATGATTATAACAACCACGGTAATAGTGCCAAAACCACGACCATGATTGTAGAAACCACGACCATGATTATAACAACCACGACCATGATTATAACAACCACGACAATGGTTATAACTACCACAACTATGATCATAGCCACGACCATAATTATAACAACAACGAAAATGATTATAACTACAACGACTATGATCATAACCACGACCATGATTCTAACAACCACGACCATGTTTATAACCACCACGACAATGATCATAACCACGACCATGATTATAACAACCACAACCATGATTATAACAATCACGACCATGATCATAACACCCACTACCATGATTATAGAAACCACGACCATGATTATAACAACCACGTCCATGATTATAACAACAACGACGATGATTATAAAAACCACGACTATGATTATAGCAACCACACCATGATTATAACTAACACGACTATGATCATAACCACGACCATGATTATAGAAACCACGACCATAATTATAACAACAACGACCATGATTATAACTATCAGGACTATGATCATAACAAAGACCATGATTCTAACAACCACGACCATGATTATAACCACCACGACTATGATCATAGCCACGACCATAATTATAACAACAACGTCCATGATTATAGAAGCCACGACTATGAATATAACAACTAACACCATGATTATAACAAACACGACTATGATTATAACAACTACGACTATGATTATATCACCCACGACCATGATTATAACACCTACGACTATGATCATAAACCACGGGTATGATCATAATGACAACCATGATTATAACAACCACGACCATGTTTATAAAACCACGACCATGATTATAACAACCACAAAAATGTTATAACAATCACGACCATGATTATAACAACCACACCATGATTATAACAACCACGACTATGATCATAACCACGACCATGATTATAACAATCATGACTATGATCATAACCACGACCATGATTATAGAATCCACGACATGATTATAACAACCACACCATGATTATAACAACCACGACTTTGATCATAACCAAAACCATGATTATAACTATCACGACTATGATCATAACCACGACCATGATTATAAAAACCACGGCCATGATTATAACAACTACGTCTACGATTATAACAACCACAACCATGATTTTATCACCCACGTCCATGATTATAACAATAACGACAATGATTATATCAACCACAAACATGTTATAACAATCACGACCATGATTATAACAACCACACCATGTTTATAACAACCACGACTATGATCATAACCACGACCATGATTTTACTTTAAATAAGCTATTTAGTGGTGTTGGTAAAAGGGTGGGAATACTGAATTTTCATAAGATTTCAAGTTAAAATTTACCTAGCAAAAAATGAAAACTTTTCAAATCTGAAGATATCACATGATTCTGCACATAGAACTACATCATTAATACCATGGGCCGATTTTTCAAACTCAAAAAAATTCGCCTCCGTATGACACACCCTATTATAACAACCACGACTAGGATTATATCAGCGACGACCATGATTATAACAACCACGACCATGATTATAACAACCACAACCATGATTATAATAACCAAGACTATGATCATAACCACGACCATGATCATAACAACCACGACTATGATCATAACCACAACCATGATTATAACAACCACGACTATGATCATAACCACGACCATGATTATAACAACCACGACTTTGATCGTAACCACGACCATGATTATAACAACCACAACCATGATTATAACAACCACGACCATGATTAAAAACCACGACTATGATTATAACAACCACGACCATGATTATAACTACCTCGACTATGAGCATAAACACGACCATGATTCTAACAACCACGACCATGATTATAACAACCACGACAATAATTATAAAAACCACGACCATGATTGTAGAAACCACGACCATGATTATAACAACCACGACCATGATTATAACAACCACGACAATGGTTATAACTACCACAACTATGATCATAGCCACGACCATAATTATAACAACAACGAAAATGGTTATAACTACAACGACTATGATCATAACCACGACCATGATTATAACAACCACAACCATGATTATAACAATCACGACTATGATCATAACACCCACTACCATGATTATAGAAACCACGACCATGATTATAACAACCACGTCCATGATTATAACAACAACGACGATGATTATAAAAACCACGACTATGATTATAGCAACCACACCATGATTATAACTAACACGACTATGATCATAACCACGACCATGATTATAGAAACCACGACCATAATTATAACAACAACGACCATGATTATAACTATCAGGACTATGATCATAACAAAGACCATGATTCTAACAACCACGACCATGATTATAACCACCATGACTATGATCATAGCCACGACCATAATTATAACAACAACGTCCATGATTATAGAAGCCACGACTATGAATATAACAACTAACACCATGATTATAACAAACACGACTATGATTATAACAACTACGACTATGATTATATCACCCACGACCATGATTATAACACCTACGACTATGATCATAAACCACGGGCATGATCATAATGACAACCATGATTATAACAACCACGACCATGATTATAAAACCACGACCATGATTATAACAACCACAAAAATGTTATAACAATCACGACCATTATTATAACAACCACACCATGATTATAACAACCACGACTATGATCATAACCACGACCATGATTATAACAATCACGACTATGATCATAACCACGACCATGATTATAGAATCCACGACATGATTATAACAACCACACCATGATTATAACAACCACGACTTTGATCATAACCAAGACCATGATTATAACTATCACGACTATGATCATAACCACGACCATGATTATAAAAACCACGGCCATGATTATAACAACAACGACAATGATTATAACAACCACAAACATGTTATAACAATCACGACCATGATTATAACAACCACACCATGTTTATAACAACCACGACTATGATCATAACCACGACCATGATTACACGACCATGATTATAACAACCACAACCATGTTATAACAACCACGACCATGATTATAACATCCACACCATGAGTATGACAACCACGACTATGATCATAGCCACGACCATGATCATAACAACCATGACTATGATCATGTCCACGACCATGATTATAACAACCACGACTTTGGTCATAACCACGTCCATGATTATAACAACCACGACTATGATCATAGCCACGACCATAATTATAACAACAACGACCACGATTATAAAAACCACGACTATGATTATAACAACCACACAATGATTATAACAACCACGACTATGATCATAGCTACGACCATAATTATAACACCCACGACCATGATTATAGAAACCACGACAATGATTATAACAACCACGACCATGTTTAAAACAACCACGACCATGATTATAACAACCACGACTATGATCATAGCCACGACCATAATTATAACAACAACGACCACGATTATAAAAACCACGACTATGATTATAACAACCACGACCATGATTATAACTATCTCGACTATGAGCATAACCACGACCATGATTCTAACAACCACGACCATGATTATAACAACCACGACCATGATTATAACAACCACGACAATGGTTATAACTACCACAACTATGATCATTGCCACGACCATAATTATAACAACAACGAAAATGATTATAACTACAACGACTATGATCATAACAACGACCATGATTCTAACAACCACGACCATGATTATAACTATCTCGACTATGAGCATAACCACGACCAAGATTGTAAAAACCACGACCATGATTATAACAACCACGACCATGATTATAACAACCACGACAATGGTTATAACTACCACAACTATGATCATTGCCACGACCATAATTATAACAACAACGAAAATGATTATAACTACAACGACTATGATCATAACAACGACCATGATTCTAACAACCACGACCATGATTATAACTATCTCGACTATGAGCATAACCACGACCAAGATTGTAAAAACCACGACCATGATTATAACAACCACGACCATGATTATAACAACCACGACAATGGTTATAACTACCACAACTATGATCATTGCCAGGACCATAATTATAACAACAACGAAAATGATTATAACTACAACGACTATGATCATAACAACGACCATGATTCTGCTGACCGCGGTTACAACCACCGGCAATAGTCATAACCGCGACCACCTGATTATAACCACCACGGCCGCCAGATTATAACAACCGACTATGATTATAACAACCCACGACCATGATTATATCAGCCACGACAATGATTATAACATCCCGACCATGATTATAACAACCACAACCGTAAACATAACAACCACGACCATGATTATAACAACCCACACCATGATTATAACAACCACGGCTATGATCGCCACGACCATGATCATAACAACCACGACTATGATCATAACCACCACCATGATTATAACAACCACGACTAAGATCATAACCACAACCATGATTAAAACAACCACGACTTTGATCATAACCACGACCATGATTATAACAACCACAACCATGATTATAACAACCACGACCATGATTATAACACCCACTACCATGATTATAGAAACCACGACCCTGATTATAACAACCACGACCCTGATTATAACAACCACGACCATGATTATAACAACCACGACCATGATTATAACAACCACGAACATGATTATCAAAACAACGACCATGATTGTTGAAAGGACGGCCATGATTATAACAACCACGAACATGATTATAATAACCGCGACCATGATTATAACAACCACGAACATGATTATAACAACCGCGACCATGATTATAACAACCACAACTATGATCATAGCCACGACCATAATTATAACACCCACGACCATGATTATAGAAACCACGACCTTGATTATAACAACCACGACCATGATTAAAACAACCACGACCATGATTATAACAACCATGACTATGATCATAGCCACGACCATATTTATAACAACAACGACCACGATTATAAAACCCACGACTATGATTATAACAACCACACTATGATTATAACTACCACGACTATGATCATAACCACGACTATGATTCTAACAACCACGACCATGATTATCACAACCACGAACATGATTATAACAACCACGAACATGATTGTAGAAACCACGACCATGATTATAACAACCACGACCATGAATACAACAACCACGAACATGATTATAACAAACACGACCATCATTATAACAACCACGACTATGATCATAGCCACGACCATAATTATAACAACAACGACCACGATTATAAAAACCACGACTATGATTATAACAACCACACCATGATTTAACAAGCACCTTCGCCAGTTATAACAACCACTGCCGCTTGATTATAGCCACGACCATGGTTACTAACAACCTAACGTGATTATAACAACCACCATGATTATAACTACCACGACTATGATCATAACCACGACCATGATTCTAACAACCACGACCATGATTATAACAACCACAACAATGATTATTACAACCACGACCATGATTGTAAATTCTACGACCATGATTATAACAACCACGACCATGAATAGAACAACCACGAACATGATTACAACAACCACGACTATCATTATAACAACCACGACTATGATCATAGCCACGACCATAATTATAACAACAACGACCATGATTACAACAACCACGACAATGATTGTAGAAACCACGACCATGATTATAAGAACCACGACCATGATTATAACAAGCACAACCATGATTATAACAACCACTACCATGATTATATCAAACACGACCATGATTATAACAACCACAACGATGATTATAACAACCATACCATGATTATAACTACCACAACTATGATCATAAACATGACCATGATTATAAGAACCACGACCATGATTATAACAAGCACAACCATGATTATAACAACCAGTACCATGATTATATCAAACACGATCATGATTAAAACAACAACAACAATGATTATTACAACCACGACCATGATTGTAGAAACCACGACCATGATTATAACAACCACGACCATGATTATAACAACCACGAACATGATTATAACAATCACGTCAATGGTTATAACAACCACAACTATGATCATAGCCACGACCATAATTATAACAACAACGACGATGATTATAACTACCAACGACTATGATCATAACCATGAACATAATTCTAACAACCACGAACATGATTATAACGACCACGACTATGATCGTAACCACGACCATGATTATAACAACCACAACCATGTTATAACAACCACGACCATGATTATAACAACCACACCATGATTATAACAACCACGATTATGATCATAGCCACGACCATGATCATAACAACAACGACTATGATCATAACCACAACCATGATTATAAAAACCACGACTATGATCATAACCACGACCATGAATATAACAACCACGACTTTGGTCATAACCACGACCATGATTATAACAACCACGACTATGATAATTGCCACGACCATAATTATAACAACAACGACCATGATTATAAAAACCACGACTATGATTATAACAACCACACCATGATTATAACTACCACGACTATGATCATAACCACGACTATGATTCTAACAACCACGACCATGATTATCACAACCACGACCATGATTGTAACAACCACGAACATGATTGTAGAAACCACGACCATGATTATAACAACCACGACCATGAATACAACAACCACGAACATGATTATAACAACCACGACCATGATTATAACAACCACGACTATGATCATAGCCACGACCATAATTATAACAACAACGACCATGATTACAACAACTACGATAATGATTGTAGAAACCACGACCATGATTATAACAACCACGACCATGATTCTAACAAGCACAACCATGATTATAACAACCACTACCATGATTATAACAACCACGACCATGGTTATAACAACCACAACGATGATTATAACAACCACACCATGATTATAACTACCACGACTATGATCATAACCACGACCATGATTCTAACAACCACGACCATGATTATAACAACCACAACAATGATTATTACAACCACGACCATGATTGTAAATTCTACGACCATGATTATAACAACCACGACCATGAATAGAACAACCACGAACATGATTACAACAACCACGACTATCATTATAACAACCACGACTATGATCATAGCCACGACCATAATTATAACAACAACGACCATGATTACAACAACCACGACAATGATTGTAGAAACCACGACCATGATTATAAGAACCACGACCATGATTATAACAAGCACAACCATGATTATAACAACCACTACCATGATTATATCAAACACGACCATGATTATAACAACCACAACGATGATTATAACAACCATACCATGATTATAACTACCACAACTATGATCATAAACATGACCATGATTATAAGAACCACGACCATGATTATAACAAGCACAACCATGATTATAACAACCAGTACCATGATTATATCAAACACGATCATGATTAAAACAACAACAACAATGATTATTACAACCACGACCATGATTGTAGAAACCACGACCATGATTATAACAACCACGACCATGATTATAACAACCACGAACATGATTATAACAATCACGTCAATGGTTATAACAACCACAACTATGATCATAGCCACGACCATAATTATAACAACAACGACGATGATTATAACTACCAACGACTATGATCATAACCATGAACATAATTCTAACAACCACGAACATGATTATAACGACCACGACTATGATCGTAACCACGACCATGATTATAACAACCACAACCATGTTATAACAACCACGACCATGATTATAACAACCACACCATGATTATAACAACCACGATTATGATCATAGCCACGACCATGATCATAACAACAACGACTATGATCATAACCACAACCATGATTATAAAAACCACGACTATGATCATAACCACGACCATGAATATAACAACCACGACTTTGGTCATAACCACGACCATGATTATAACAACCACGACTATGATAATTGCCACGACCATAATTATAACAACAACGACCATGATTATAAAAACCACGACTATGATTATAACAACCACACCATGATTATAACTACCACGACTATGATCATAACCACGACTATGATTCTAACAACCACGACCATGATTATCACAACCACGACCATGATTGTAACAACCACGAACATGATTGTAGAAACCACGACCATGATTATAACAACCACGACCATGAATACAACAACCACGAACATGATTATAACAACCACGACCATGATTATAACAACCAAGACTATGATCATAGCCACGACCATAATTATAACAAGAACGACCATGATTACAACAACTACGACAATGATTGTAGAAACCACGACCATGATTATAACAACCACGACCATGATTCTAACAAGCACAACCATGATTATAACAACCACTACCATGATTATAACAACCACGACCATGGTTATAACAACCACAACGATGATTATAACAACCACACCATGATTATAACTACCACGACTATGATCATAACCACGACCATGATTCTAACAACCACGACCATGATTATAACAACCACAACAATGATTATTACAACCACGACCATGATTGTAAATTCCACGACCATGATTATAACAACCACGACCATGAATACAACAACCACGAACATGATTATAACAACCACGACCATCATTATAACAACCACGACTATGATCATAGCCACGACCATAATTATAACAACAACGACCATGATTACAACAATCACGACAATGATTGTAGAAACCACGACCATGATTATAAGAACCACGACCATGATTATAACAAGCACAACCATGATTATAACAACCACTACCATGATTATATCAAACACGACCATGATTATAACAACCACAACGATGATTATAACAACCATACCATGATTATAACTACCACAACTATGATCATAAACACGACCATGATTATAAGAACCACGACCATGATTATAACAAGCACAACCATGATTATAACAACCACTACCATGATTATATCAAACACGATCATGATTATAACAACCACAACAATGATTATTACAACCACAACCTTGATTGTAGAAACCACGACCATGATTATAACAACCACGGCCATGATTATAACAACCACGAACATGATTATAACAATCACGTCAATGGTTATAACAACCACAACTATGATCATAGCCACGACCATAATTATAACAACAACGACGATGATTATAACTACCAACGACTATGATCGCAACCATGAACATAATTCTAACAACCGACCAGGTTATAACAACCACGACCATGATTATAATAACCACGACCATGATTATAACAACCACGACCATGATTATAACAACCACGACCATGATTTTAACTACCACGACCATGATTATAACAACCACAACCATGATTATAACAAACACAACCATGATTATAAAAACCACGACTATGATCATAACCTTGCGACCATGAATATAACAACCACGACTTTGGTCATAACCGACCATGATTATAACAGCACATTTATGATCATTGCACGACCATGATTATAACTACCACCACTATGATCATAACCACGACCATGATTCTAACAAACACGACCATGATTATAACCACTACGACTATGATCATAACCACGACCATGATTATAACAACCTCGGCAATGATTATAACAACCAAGACTATGATTATAACAACCACGACCATGATTATATCAGCGACGACCATGAATATAACAACCACGACCATGATTATAACAACCACAACCATGATTATAACAACCACGACTATTATCATAACAAACGCACCGCCAGTTATAACCAGCCACGACCACCAGTCATAACCGACCGCCAGTCGCAACAACCACGACTTTGATCATAACCACGACCATGATTATAACAACCACAACCATGATTATAACAATCACGACCATGATCATAACACCCACTACCATGATTATAGAAACCACGACCATGATTATATCAACCACGACCATGATTATAACAACAACGATGATGATTATAAAAACCACGACTATGATTATAGCAACCACACCATGATTATAACTAACACGACTATGATCATAACCACGACCATGATTATAGAAACCACGACCATAATTATAACAACAACGACCATGATTATAACTATCAGGACTATGATCATAACCAAGACCATGATTCTAACAACCACGACCATGATTATAACCACCACGACTATGATCATAGCCACGACCATAATTATAACAACAACGACCATGATTATAGAAGCCACGACTATGAATATAACAACTAACACCATGATTATAACAAACACGACTATGATTATAACAACTACGACTATGATTATATCACCAACGACCATGATTATAACACCTACGACTATGATCATAACCCACGGGCATGATCATAATGACAACCATGATTATAACAACCACGACCATGATTATAAAACCACGACCATGATTATAACAACCACAAAAATGTTATAACAATCACGACCATGATTATAACAAACAGACCATGATTATAACAACCACGACTATGATCAAAACCACGACCATGATTATAACAATCACGACTATGATCATAACCTCGACCATGATTATAGAATCCACGACATGATTATAACAACCACACCATGATTATAACATCCACGACTTTGATCATAACCAAGATCATGATTATAACTATCACGACTATGATCATAACCACGACCATGATTATAAAAACCACGGCCATGATTATAACAACCACGACTATGATTATAACAACCACAACCATGATTTTATCACCCACGTCAATGATTATAATAACAACGACCATGATTATAACAACCACAAAAATGTTATAACAATCACGACCATGATTATAACAACCACACCATGTTTATAACAACAACGACTATCATCATAACCACGACCATGATTATAACAACCTAGACCATGATTATAACAACCACAACCATGTTATAACAACCACGACCATGATTATAACATCCACACCATGAGTATAACAACCACGACTATGATCATAGCCACGACCATGATCATAACAACCACGACTATGATCATAACCACAACCATGATTAGAACAACCACGACTATGATCATGTCCACGACCATGATTATAACAACCACGACTTTGGTCATAACCACGACCATGATTATAACAACCACGACTATGATCATAGCCACGACCATAATTATAACAACAACGACCATGATTATAAAAACACGACTATGATTATAACAACCACACCATGATTATAACAACCACGACTATGATCATAGCTACGACCATAATTATAACACCCACGACCATGATTATAGAAACCACGACAATGATTATAACATCCAAGACCATGTTTAAAACAACCACGACCATGATTATAACAACCACGACTATGATCATAGCCACGACCATAATTATAACAACAACGACCACGATTATAAAAACCACGACTATGATTATAACAACCACGACCATGATTATAACTACCTCGACTATGAGCATAAACACGACCATGATTCTAACAACCACGACCATGATTATAATAACCACGACAATAATTATAAAAACCACGACCATGATTGTAGAAACCACGACCATGATTATAACAACCACGACCATGATTATAACAACCACGACAATGGTTATAACTACCACAACTATGATCATAGCCACGACCATAATTATAACAACAACGAAAATGATTATAACTACAACGACTATGATCATAACCACGACCATGATTCTAACAACCACGACCATGATTATAACCACCACGACAATGATCATAACCACGACCATGATTATAATAACCACAACCATGATTATAACAATCACGACCATGATCATAACACCCACTACCATGATTATAGAAACCACGACCATGATTATAACAACCACGTCCATGATTATAACAACAACGACGATGATTATAAAAACCACGACTATGATTATAGCAACCACACCATGATTATAACTAACACGACTATGATCATAACCACGACCATGATTATAGAAACCACGACCATAATTATAACAACAACGACCATGATTATAACTATCAGGACTATGATCATAACCAAGACCATGATTCTAACAACCACGACCATGATTATAACCACCACGACTATGATCATAGCCACGACCATAATTATAACAACAACGTCCATGATTATAGAAGCCACGACTATGAATATAACAACTAACACCATGATTATAACAAACACGACTATGATTATAACAACTACGACTATGATCATAAACCACGGGCATGATCATAATGACAACCATGATTATAACAACCACGACCATGTTTATAAAACCACGACCATGATTATAACAACCACAAAAATGTTATAACAATCACGACCATGATTATAACAACCACACCATGATTATAACAACCACGACTATGATCATAACCACGACCATGATTATAACAATCACGACTATGATCATAACCACGACCATGATTATAGAATCCACGACATGATTATAACAACCACACCATGATTATATCAACCACGACTTTGATCATAACCAAGACCATGATTATAACTATCACGACTATGATCATAACCACGACCATGATTATAAAAACCACGGCCATGATTATAACAACCACGACTACGATTATAACAACCACAACCATGGTTTTATCACCCACGTCCATGATTATAACAACAACGACAATGATTATAACAACCACAAACATGTTATAACAATCACGACCATGATTATAACAACCACACCATGTTTATAACAACCACGACTATGATCATAACCACGACCATGATTATATAACCACGACCATGATTATAACAACCACGGCTTATGTTATAACAACCACGACCATGATTTATAACATCCACACCATGGTATAACAACCACGACTATGATCGCCATACGACCACGATCATAACAACGCTATGATCATAACCACAACCGCAGTTAGAACAACCACGACTATGATCATGTCACGATACGCCAGTTATAACAGCCACGACTTTTGTCATAACCGCGACCATGATTATAACACGACTATGATCCTTAGCCGTTATAATTATAACAACAGAGCCATGATTATAAACCGACTGCCAGTTATAACAACCACACCATGATTATAACAACCACGACTATGATCATAGCTACGACCATAATTATAACACCCACGACCATGATTATAGAAACCACGACAATGATTATAACAACCAAGACCATGTTTAAAACAACCACGACCATGATTATAACAACCACGACTATGATCATAGCCACGACCATAATTATAACAACAACGACCACGATTATAAAAACCACGACTATGATTATAACAACCATGACCATGATTATAACTATCTCGACTATGAGCATAACCACGACCATGATTCTAAAAACCACGGCCATGATTATAACAACCACGACTACGATTATAACAACCACAACCATGATTTTATCACCCACGTCCATGATTATAACAACAACGACAATGATTATAACAACCACAAACATGTTATAACAATCACGACCATGATTATAACAACCACACCATGTTTATAACAACCACGACTATGATCATAACCACGACCATGATTATAACAACCACGACCATGATTATAACAACCACAAACATGTTATAACAACCACGACCATGATTATAACATCCACACCATGAGTATAACAACCACGACTATGATCATAGCCACGACCACGATCATAACAACCACAACTATGATCATAACCACAACCATGATTAGAACAACCACGACTATGATCATGTCCACGACCATGATTATAACAACCACGACTTTGGTCATAACCACGACCAT
>NW_024757229.1:0-11742 GCF_018991925.1 Homarus americanus
GGGGTAGGGGGTAGGGGAGTGTTGGTGATGGTGTAAAGTGAATCTATGGTAAGTTTTCAAATTTTATATAAAGAGAGAGAGAGAGAGAGAGAGAGAGAGAGAGAGAGAGAGAGAGAGCTCCTGTCCGCGATTGTCACCTAAAAACATATCCACTTGTGAGCCAGGCGGTAACACCCAGACCAGGACAGTGTGGACCCCGCACTTAACTCATGTCGCACGTTAGCAGGTCCACATCTGCTGCTGGTTGAGAATATGGATAACTGGCAGGGGCGTAAATGTGTGTGTGTGTGTGTGTGTGTGTGTGTGTGTGTACTCGTGTTTCCACCCAAGTGTATACAGAAGAGCATATGTTGTCTACCATGCCTGAAAATATACGCTAACTTCAACACACACACACACACACACACACACGAACACCACACCCACTCAGTGTTCCCATGACCACGTGAGGTCCTTCATATCAACACCCGAGGACGAGTTACTGCACCACGTGAACACCACACCCACTCAGTGTTCCCATGACCACGTAAGGTCCTTCATATCAACACCCGAGGACGAGTTACTGCACCACGTGAACACCACACCACCCGATGTCTCGCATCTTGAATACAGACTCTAAGATATGAAAATAATGCAATACTTCATCTCCTGTATTCTAGACCACGTGTGAAGGTGGTCATTGTGTGTGGCAGGAATAATCACAGATATTTAAACATTTTGGAATCGTGTTGCTTGTTAAATAACGAAAACCGAATATTTATTTTCAGCAAGCGATCGGCACGACATCCCTTCCCTCCTCTCCTCCCTTGAAGCGACTCAGTTATCATATTCTCATTTAACTTCTTATTTAATCTATATTATGACGCTCACAGCTTTTTTAAATAAAACTTAATCTTGTGTTTTCGTTATTCGTGTGTATATAAAATAGTTAGATTTTATATAAGGATTTAGGGTGTGTATGTTGACAATGAGCTAAAGTTCTCGGGCCGTTGCGGGAAGAAGGTAAATCAGGCAAATAAATTATTGGGTCTTATAAGAAGGTCGTACAGATATCTAGACGGTCCGTTCCTCGGAACGATCTTCAAGAGTGAAGTGCTTCCCCATCTGGAGTACTTCACCCCGTCTGGTCCCCGAGATATGCTAAGGACTGTCAGTTGGTTGAAACTGTTCAAAAGAGGGCTACCAGACTGGTGCCTGCACTTCGGCACCTCAGCTACCCTGAGAGATTGGAGCGCCTGAACTTGCCTCGCTTATACTACAGACGGGCAAGGGGTGACCTAATTGAAGTGTATAAGCATCTCAAGGGGCACTACTCAGTTGAGTGTCCTTACTTGGAGCTGGCGGACGCTCTCCCTACAAGGGGTCACAGCTCAAGATTGAAGAAGCCGTAAGTCCAGAAAACTGTGAGGGCAAACTTTTTCGGAGTGAGAGTTGTGAACTCTTGGCACAATCTACCAGATAGTGTTGTGACGGCACCGAGTGTGAGCTCCTTCAAGACAAGACTTGACCAACACTAGAGCGGATTTAGGTACATTCAGGAGCCGGTGCATGCCCAGTACTTGCCAACAGTGCGTAACAGAGACGTGACCGATCGCCCAAGCGGCTAACAAGCCGATCAGTGGTGAAGAGGATAAAAAAAGAGAACGTAGTAACTCGTTATGACGGGTGAAGGCCGAAGCGGTGTTGTCATGGCCGCCTGTAACGAGAAATTCTTGTGAACTATTATGAAAAATTTTCCAACTATACTATTTCTACGCTACCCTGGCCCGTAAGCCACGCCCCTCGTGTATGGCTACAAATAGCTGATTGGTTCATAGAAAATATTCGTGTAGCTGTCCATTTATTCAAACTACTGTAAATGTGTTCACAATTGGTAATCAGACTTATTCTCTAAAATAATGTTAAATATTTAGACTATCAAAATGCAAATGATTTCAAGGTATTAACACTTCTGAGAAAATTATTGAATATTTTTAATATTTTTCATAAAAGGTCGAAGTCATAGATGAAATTCGCTTTCGAATGAAGTCTTTTCATTATTTCTTTTTGTTTGTACCAGACATAAAGCAAACAGAAACAAATGATACCATATATCACATAAGTAATGTACTTCAGTTTGTACGACTGGATTTTATCTCAAATCATTTATCTGCAATAACTCATAAAACTATATAAATACGCGCAGTCCGGCAGGGGAGGCAAGACGCTCAGAACAGCCACTGGACTTGGCAAGAATTTTGCTCATATTGAACATTTTATATGAACCAATCAGCAATTTTTACAGAAGAGGGGCGTGGCTTACAGGCCAGATTAACGTGGAAATACTACTATAGTGCGTTTACAGGGGGTCGTCTGGTTTTGTTTACATTCGACAGAAACTCACAAAAGTAAACATATTATGGAATTAAATTAAAACAATATTAAAACAAATATCTCAAAGATAATAATTTGTGGAATGTTTATATGACGAGCCCCTGTAAACGTACTAGTGAAGGGAACTGTCCATAGTTCCCATATATCTGAACTCCACTTGAGCAGGCAGTAAGTCTATGTGATTCTCCGCCATAGTACAATATAACTCAGAATAAACTGTCAGGTGAATCATTCAAGGAAGTATGGTCTTGAGAGCGAGTACATTGATTGTGGGGATTTGCTCTGATTTTATTTTATTTAATTTTATTTTTATTTTATTAATAGTAGTAGTAGTATTAAATAAGGTAGTCTAACCAGTTCTCCAGTCTGTAGGTAGGTAAGCCTTGCTCTCAGGGACACAGGACAATGAGTGACTCGCTGTTTATTCTTATAGTGTGTAAACACCTCACTGAGCCTCCTCATCGGACGGCTCATCGTCACTTTCCTGTGGACGATACCGACGTTTATGAGGGGAAAGATGATAGTCGTCCTCATTGCACGACTCCCCTACAGTTTCCTGTGGAATAGGTCGTTTCCGAGGGTGTAGACGACTGCTCCCGACACCCTCCTCATGTAAAGGTGTCGTATGAGACTTCTGGGGAAGGTGTTGTGGTTGACCTCTCTCATTACGGTGATAAGGAGTTCGGAAATATTATCGCTCGTCTTGATAGTATTTTTGAAGATAGTAACGTGTTACTTGAGGTTGATTATAAAATTTTTGGTTCTGTACCTTCTTATATCAACTGCACTATCGTGTACACTACAACTACACTATCATGTACACTACATCAACTACACTACATCTACACTATCATCTACACTATCATCTACACTACATCAGCTACACTATCATCTTCACTATATCAACTGCACTATCATGTACACTACATCAACTACACTACATATACACTATCATCTACACTATCATCGACACTATCATCTACACTACAACTACACTATCATCTACACAATCATCTACATTGTTACGAACCCCTCCACCCAGCACTACGAACCACGCCATCTATTGTCCTGATCTACCTACCCAGCACCACGAGCAACGCCATCTAGGGACGAGACACGAGTATGACTCGTCTTAGTTACCACTCCGGGGTTTCTCTTCTCCATATCCTGGTTGTTGCGTCACCTCCTCAAAGTCTTCTTTGTGAGCTCCAATTCGAGGAGAGAGCACTTGGCTCTGGGAAGTGACCACAGGATCATCTATCCTCTAAACCTACGGACAGTGACTACCTACCGTCTTCTACAATACTCAGCCTTACTCGTCAGCCATCTCAGCTCCTCACTTAAGTACTTGTATTTTGTATTAACTCCCCCACGTCCACTTGCTTCCAAATGGTTTATGTTGTATTAATATGTATATACTGTTAATGTTTAGGTTAAGTTTGGTTAAGGGTAATTTATAAGCTGAATATTTTGTTAAGGGATTTATGGTACTTTATTATACACAACGAAAACTCGCATCCTTTGTCTACCCTTTTATAGTCCGATTGTCTTTGTTTTTGTTTTTTTTGTTACCTGTTGGGATCTGGGTAGACGTATAACTATATTCTAAATCCCCAACTCGTAACAAATGGCGACCGTGACAGGACTCGACCTTAAGTACCATATTCCTTCCTCCCTTGTAATTCCTTGTTAATTATTCCTCCCAGTCACTTCTGTTCACAATTGCTTTACGGTGGTTTAAAGTTTCCTTCATATGTGTGTGCATATATTGGTATTATCGTACAGTAAGAGTGACAGACGTAGGATATTAGGTTCCAAGTGTCATAAGGCTTACCTGTTATTACACATGGCAGTCGTGTAGTAAGTCTTATCGAGTGTAGGGAAGAATCCGGATCTGTTTAATGCCGTACCCTCACTCCAGAGTAGGCTGTTCCATAGTCACTAGCTTAGGGTGAAGTGATATCTTAGGACGCCCCGCTCTACCAAGACCCCATAATTATAAAGCCTCCATTATTGTTCTTCTCATTATCTCATTCGGGGTCAATCATACCAAACTCAAGGGTTGTTAATCCGGATCTTTATATAAATGCCGTAATACGCCCTTCCTCTTTCAAGTATCTCAGGGTTGTTAATCCGGATCTTTATATTAATGCCGTAATACGCCCTTCCTCTCTCAAGTATCTCAGGGTTGTTAATCCGGATCTTTATATTAATGCCGTAATACGCCCTTCCCCTTTCAAGTCCCTTATCTAAGGATATTCTCAGAAGAACAATATTCATAAGTGTAATTTCCCTAGGTATAACTTGGGTAGTTTCCGGGACTTTCTGGTTATCCACTGCCGTGATATTTTCTAGGGTAATCCACTTATCTTTTGACCATTAATTAATTTATCTAGGTTTTCTTAATGGCCACCTCAGGATTTGTTAAACTTGGTAGTCCTGGAGGAGTGGAAGAGCAAGATACCATTTCACATCTTGAAGCATGTGGAGGATCGTGGAGAGGTTAATTTGGGACGTGCCGCTGAGCTGGCTGATGAGTACGCCTTGCTGGTGGAGTCACTGTGCCGTAGGGAACGTGGTACTTTCCGACATGTTAGGTCCTCCTCTGATGATAACCTTGGGGACGTGAGTGGTAGGTCGAAAGGTCCCACACCTACCCCCCCCTGATGCAACCAAGCTTACTTGTTCTTACTGTAAAAACCCAGGCCATACAATCCAGAGTTGTAAACACCCAAAGTGTCGAATTGCTAAAAGTAGTTCCCTGGATCCCAAATCCAAACCAATAGCAAACACCAATGTGGAAAGGCCCCATCAGGATCTCTTCTCTTCATTCACCTATGAGGGAAAATTTCAATCATAGAGGGGTCTCGTTCTTTCCCTATTCGTATACTACGTGATACGGGCGCAGCACAATCTATCCTCCTGTTTAACGTCATTCCCGATATATCTACCGCATTTACGAATGAGAGTGTTCTAATTTCAGATCTCTCATCCCATTCTTCCTATCCTTTAGCTAAAGTGCACCTCCAATGTCCCTTGATTACTGGGGAAGTGCAAATAGCCATTAGTAATGACTTGGTAGGGTAGATCTAGTGGTTCCTAACATAAAGACAGTCGACTCTCCCTTACCTGTCAACTCCACCACTGACCTTAAAGAAACTATTCCTCATCTTTTCCCATCTTGTGCTGTCACCCGGTCACAGAGTGTGCGAAATGGGCCCTCTTCATCTAAAACCACCTCCAATATCTTCCTACCCACAGAAGATCTGTACAATAAGACCATTAGTAAGGATGAGCTCATTACAGCCCAACAATCTGATCCATCTTTGTTCAAACAGGTGATGAAAGACCCAGTGTGGACCATTGTACATCTTCGGCTTACCACCCACCGTCCCAAGGTTGCTTGGAACGGTTCCATCAAAACTTTCAAGTCGATGCTAATAAACTATCTCCCCTCAACTATATAGTCCATACTCCTGATCGCAGAAAAGATTCACAACTTGTTCACATTAATCTCATGAAACTTTACCATTCCAGGCAGTCAGAGGAAGACATCCCAGAGGCTATAAGTCAACCTGTATTGCATACGGTTTTGTCAGGGCCGGAGCCGGAGACAGATGACATGGACCTATTGGAGAATTTAGACTTCCCTCTACCTAAAGAAAACCCTGCTAACAGTCACATACTCAACAACTTGGATGAGTATTTTTCTGTTCTGAATCCATCTCAAGCAAAAGATCTCACTAAGTTATTATCAACATTTCCTAAAGTCACATCAGACCTCCCAGGGTTTTGCAATATACTTAAACATGATATTAAGCTAATCTCAGATGATGTACAACCCATTAGGCAATCAGCCTATCGACTAAATCCACAAAAAAGAGAGATTATGAAAAAGGAGGTAGATTTTTTGTTAAAACATAACTTAGCTGAGCCTAGTACCTCCCCCTGGGCTTCACCTTGCCTTCTCATTCCAAAACCCGATAGCACTTTTCGTTTCTGTACCGATTATCGTAAAGTGAACCAGGTCACTGTCTCAGACTCCTACCCTTTACCTTTGATTGAAGATATAATAGACAGCATAGGCTGTGCCAAATTTATCAGTACGGTGGACTTATTGAAAGGATATTATCAAGTGGGACTCACGGATAGGGCAAAAATAATCTCGGCATTTATAACTCCATTTGGTCTTTTTCAATATTTGGTTATGGCGTTTGGCTTTTCTAATGCTCCGGCCACATTCCAGAGGGCCATCAACTACCTTATTCAGGACCTGGGTGGGACGTTCGCCTACCTGGATGACCTGGTGGTGGTGTCGGACAGCTGGGACGAACATCTGGTGCGTTTGGAGATACTGTTTGCACGACTGCAAGAGACTGGATTCACCATAAACCTGGCTAAATCTGCTTTTGGCCGGGCCTCAGTGACTTACCTGGGACATATCGTTGGGCATGGTATGGTGAGACCCAAGGACGCAAACGTTAGAGCCATCTTGTCCTTCCCCACTCCAAGGACGAGGAAGGAACTCATGCGCTTCCTGGGGATGTGCGGCTACTACCGTCAGTTCTGCAGTAACTTCTCCAGCGTGGCCGGACCCCTCACAGACCTTACCAGTTCTGCGGTCCCTTACATCTGGAACCAGAAGTGCGACCAGTCTTTCCACCGCCTCAAAGCCTTCCTTGCCTCCAAGCCTGTAGTCCACCCCCCTGACTACACCTCGCCCTTCCATCTGCAAATCGACGCTAGTGGTGTCGGAGTGGGGTCTGTGCTCCTACAACCCGACCCAACCACTGATGTTCTTCACCCTGTGGCGTATTACTCCGCCAAGTTGAAAAAACATCAGACCAACTACTCGACCATAGAGAAGGAGGCCCTGGCTCTGGTGTTGGCAATAAAGAAGTTTGAATGTTACCTCCAGTCTTGCCCACAAACAACCCTAGTCTTCACCGACCATAACCCACTCACGTTCATCCAAACCAACAAGACCTCCAACCAGCGAATCCTCCGCTGGGCTCTCCTCACCCAGCCCTATAATCTACAAGTCCGGCACATAAAGGGGGTCGACAACCTGATTGCAGACTCCTTATCCCGAGCTCCAGTGGAAATGCAGCAGCTACTCTCCAGACGCACCAGTTGATCACCTCCTTCGCGACCGCGCTACGGAGGTCTTTGGAGGGGGGGTGTGTTACGAACCCCTCCACCCAGCACTACGAACCACGCCATCTATTGTCTTGATCTACCTACCCAGCACCACGAGCAACGCCATCTAGGGACGAGACACGAGTATGACTCGTCTTAGTTACCACTCCGGGGTTTCTCTTCTCCATATCCTGGTTGTTGCGTCACCTCCTCAAAGTCTTCTTTGTCAGCTCCAATTCGAGGAGAGAGGACTTGGCTCTGGGAAGTGACCACAGGATCATCTATCCTCTAAACCTACGGACAGTGACTACCTACCGTCTTCTACAATACTCAGCCTTACTCGTCAGCCATCTCAGCTCCTCACTTAAGTACTTGTATCTTGTATTGCCTCCCCCACGTCCACTTGCTTCAAAATGGTTTATGTTGTATTATTATGTATATACTGTTAATGTTTAGGTTAAGTTTGGTTAAGGGTAATTTATAAGCTGAATATTTTGTTAAGGGATTTATGGTACTTTATTATACACAACGAAAACTCGCATCCTTTGTCTACCCTTTTATAGTCCGATTGTCTTTGTTTTGTTTTTTTGTTACCTGTTGGGATCTGGGTAGACGTATAACTATATTCTAAATCCCCAACTCGTAACAACATTAACACTACACTATCATCTACACCTACACTATCATCTACACTATCATCTACACTATCATCTACACTACAACTACACTATCATCTACACAATCATCTACTATCATCACACTATCATCTACACTATCATCTACACTATCATCTACACTATCATCTACACTACAACTACACTATCATCTACACTACATCTACACTATCATCTACACTATCATTCTACACTACAACTACACTATCATCTACACTATCATCTACACTATCATCTACACTATCATCTACACTATCATCTACACTATCATCTACACTATCATCTACACTACAACTACACTATCATCTACACTATCATCTACACTATCATCTACACTATCATCTACTCTACAACTACACTATCATCTACACTATCACCTACACTATCATCTACACTATCATCTACACTACAACTACACTATCATCTACACTATCATCTACACTATCATCTACACTACAACTACACTATCATCTACACTACAACTACACTATCATCTACACAATCATCTACATTAACACTACACTATCATCTACACTATCATCTACACTATCATCTACACTATCATCTACACTACAACTACACTATGATCTACACTACATCAACTACACTACACCTACACAATCATCTACACTATCATCTACACTATCATCTACACTATCATCTACACTACAACTACACTATCATCTACACTATCATCTACACTATCATCTACACAATCATCTACATTAGCACTACACTATCAACTACACTATCTTCTACACTACACATACACTATCCTTTACACTATATGAACTGCTCCATCCTCAACATAATATCACACCTTTTCATAAAAAGTACCTCAATTTTTATTTGACCTCTATCCTTACACCAGAATTGATCTCAGTAAATTCTTCAATATGACTTATTTAAAAAAAGTCTTTGTGTCAACTTGGAGGAAGGTACGCCAAGGCTTGTGGGGCAAGACTCGTCGCCATGACCCACCAGCTCCTGTCAAGGTCTCACCTGAAGATCATTCAACTACTCAATATTTCATTGTTTCATGTAAAACAAAGGAAGTAATTTTACATTTTATAATATCTTACGACTATAAGACCGGACATCAACAAATTCTCCAAGCTTACATGGAGGCGAATAAGATAAAATGAAACACAGGGTCAACTGCAAGAACTTTTTATTTTATTTTTTTTTATTTTTTATTTCTTCATGGATCTTTATTATTATTGTTATTATTATTATTATTATTATTATTATTATTATTATTATTGTTATTATCATTATTATTATTATTATTTTCAATTTTGTTTTTATTATAAATTTCATTTATAACACCATCAATCATCACTACATATAACATCATCCATCATCACTACATATAACACCACCTACCATCACTACATATAACATCATCCATCATCACTACATATAACACAACCCATCATCACTACATATAACACCACCCATCATCATTACATATAACACCATCCATCATCACTATAGATCGGTAAAGTAGTTTCCGAGATTCTCGTGCGAACACACATGCACACAAACACACACACACACACAGACATACTTCTTTGTTTTATATATATATAAAGATTATTATTATTATCATTATTATTATTAGTATTATTATTAATAATTTCTTTTAACCTTTTTACAATGTTCAATTAATCTCATCATCTGATCTCACCCACACACTGGTAGTTATGTTAATTTCATCAATATTTCTGGAATGTTATTGTACTCGTGTATAGTTGAACAACTACCACTAAATTGTTTTGTCAACTACTAATTGTATTGCATTTATTTCGTTAATTTTGCCATTTAAACTATTATTTAATTGTGTACTTTTGGTGAGGGGGGGGAGGGGGAGAGGCGTGGTTTAGGGGGATATCCAGAGTCCACACAAATTACATTCCCTTGTAAAAAAAATAATCACCTTCTAACAGTGAAATATCCATCACCAATTTCGTTCATCCACCAACATGTATCACCGTGATGACGTAATCCCATGTGAGTTGTGGCATCCGGGAGTAAAAAAGATCAATTCTTTCGATGTATTCTTTCATTTAGGCCATAATTCCATTGAGACTTAACAGAAAGAGGCTACCGACGGAGAGGCTCATCCAGGTGGAAAGTTCATCCCGTTCCCGAGAGAAGCAAGGTTGATTACCCACGACAGGACTACATTATGAGCGACAATAATCAGTTTCCTGTCCCACCAGCACCAGGAAAAGGAATTAACTCTGGTGCTGGCTGGCTGGTGTTGGCTGCCTGGCTGCTGCTGGCTGGTGTTGGCTGCTTCGTCCATTTTCCCGTACAAGAATTCACCTAAGTGTTATAATTATTACCGAATATTCTGGGCATAATTCCGTTTAAAATTCCAATATGAGAGTCATTACTTTTGTGTGAAGTAAAAAAAAAAAAAAGATAAAATCCCAAAACCAGAAAGTGTCCAGCTGCTCCAAGACAAAACTGTGGAGAAACTTACTCTAAAAAGTCATCACTTGGCTGTTTCATTCACTCAGTTGAGAGGAGCGGTGATCACCAGTCTGGATACACCATTTGATTTGAGTTAACTGAATCTCCTGAGTGGTGGCTAGTGGTAGTGGAGCTTTAGGTGTGAAGAAGAGGACTCAATGACGAAGAGGAGGAAAAGGAGGACGAGTTGGAGGAGGAGAGGCGACACACTGACTCACTTTAATCCTGTGTGTGTGAGTGTGTGTGTGTGTGTGTGAGGACCATCTCTTTAAAAGGAACAGTTGCAATTCCTAACAGACCCAAATTCTAATAGGTTCCAGTCCTAATATGAACTTACAGCAACTGCACATGAATCTTCGTCTGGTTTTCATAGTTCAGAAATCACATAGAATATCGCATATCGTCACTGTCACTATGGGAGTAGAGGTGTTCTATAAGGGTGTCAAGGGGAGGGAAGGGGGAAGGGAAGGGGGAAGAGGAGGGGGGAGGGGAAGGAAGGGAATCGCAGTGTACCATGGGCTCCACCTTTCATAATGACACCAGACTCTCATTTGTGACACATACCCACCATAAGGACTGTACACACACACACACACACACACACACACACACACACACACACACACACACCTGGGATGGCTGTCACTCTCGTCATCAAACTTATACACAGAAGACACTAACTCACTCGTCTCCCTGTTGACAAGATCCACCACTGCTGAGTATGATGTTAACTCGGCTGACTGTCTCCCGTCAGCCAACACATCTCGAGAAACAGTTGGTATAGAGTGGTAGACAGTCATAAGTGGTAGAGTGGTAGACAATCATAAGTGGTAGAGTGGTAGACAGTCATAAGTGGTAGAGTGGTAGACAGTCATAAGTGGTAGAGTGGTAGACAGTCATAAGTGGTGGAGTGGTAGACAGTCATAAGTGGTAGAGTGGTAGACAGTCATAAGTGGTAGACAGTCATAAGTGGTAGAGTGGTAGACAGTCATAAGTGGTAGAGTGGTAGACAGTCATAAGTGGTAGAGTGGTAGACAGTCATAAGTGGTAGAGTGGTAGACAGTCATAAGTGGTA
>NW_024757230.1:0-15455 GCF_018991925.1 Homarus americanus
TTGATGCTGACCAAGTTAAACTGATGATTTGATTATTTTTAGCTTATGACTTGTTGGTTCATTTTCCCAGGACTTTTGCCAATCGTCAAATATTAATTTTTTATAGGTAGTTAGCCTCACTGATAATCAAAATATATGGTTTTCCACTGCTTTACATATTTCTTTGACAATTTTCAGCTTTGACATGTTCATCCCAGATTACATATAACTGTAATAGGTTACATTACGTTAGGGTTCGTTACAAAAAAAGTTTTTATTCATGTTCATTGAGTCGTTTTGAGTTCTATTTCTGCTCAAAATACTACATTACCCAACCCAAACTCCCAGGTTGCAACTGGGGGTGTAACATAACCGAGTAAGGTAATGTGCCGCAAACACATAGCACATCAAACACCATATTTTTATGGTGAAGTTAACTAAGGGGCTCATATAACAACTGTCATATAATTATAAAAGGGTTTCCCACTAATTACAGCAAATATTTGTAGAGGTGACAGAATATGTGATTCTGAGTATAAAACTTCTATACATATATGGATTTTTCGGTTTCCGTTTAGCCGTGAGGTGGATTTTACAAATTACACAAGGCAACCATTACAAATGGCGGAGTCGAGGCGGGAGATACCGATAGCGAAAAATAGGAAAGGGGGAATAAGGTTTAGTAGTGAAAGAATGTGGGTTAAACGGAATAGACTTTTAGGAGGAGAGAAAGTGTGTGGCCTTCTGCCCACTGCATGGTATTGGGTGGTAGGTTGGGGTGACTGGGGGGATGGAAGGGTGGAAAGGATGTGGAGAAAAGAAGGCGAAAGGAAATGGAGGGCCCATCCTTATTTGGGTGGGGTGCACCTTATCTTTAATTTGTTTGGAGGGCCCATTCATTATTTTTTCTGAGTAAGGTTACACATTTTATTATAGATAGAGGGAAACGGATGGAGATAGAGATGTGGTGGCTCAAAATCACATATTCTTTCACTTCTACAAATATCTGCTGTCACGCATGGGACACCCTGCAATAGTATAAGGACGACATGGGCTATGCTGACAAATTAATGTGACTTACCTGTTGGTGACGACGATGGTAGGAATGAGACCTCGGCATGTTTCAGTGTTCGCCAACCTTGGTAACAACTTGTGTATTCTCCGTGACAACCATTACTGCGTCATGGATTTGGGGTGGTTCAGTCCACCAAGAAGAATCCGTGGTAGTAGGAGTGGATTATATTACAAAGATAATAATATGTCGTATTTTATTTACAGTAGAGTCCGATACCTTCACACTGATTACTTACAGGAGATTATGTATATGTACCACGTAGTTCACTCCACCACTGACATTCCATGATTTATACTTGATAAAATGATGATTTAATGAATTCATTTAATTCTCAACATCCATTCCGTTGGCTGGTTATACTATGTCATAACCAATCAGTCATTACTCAGTAATAATAAGATAGGATCACAGATACGGGCAGATAATTGCACTTACATTTATTTGTCAAGCTTCCATACAATGATTTACAATTTGGTATGGATATATGATTTACTTCCACGTTCACGCCGTAATAAAATTAATCTTCTAAAACAGGGAATTTTCAACTTGGGGACACATGTGGTTACTTCTACTATGGGTGTGACTCTAACAGAGCCTTAATTCTTCAAGTGATACATTTACTGCCAGTCGGACGTTTTTGTTGCAACCAGGCTTCATCACAAGAACTTCTTTCCACGGCCATAACAACAAAAAGGTACTCTTGGGTTACCACACATAGTCTCGCGTCACTGACAGTCACTGTGGACGGTTGTCGCGGCAAGTAGAACTGGTAAGCGTGACTTGAATTAACCATTAGGTGCAATAGACCAGCCTGGATTGCTTTTGTCGCAACCAGGCTTCCACACGTGATATTTCCACGGGGATAACAAACCTAGGTTAACACACTTAGTCTCGTGTCGATCACGGTCACGGTAGACGGGTGTCGTGCAGGAGAACTCTGTAAGCGTGAATTAATTAACCATTTACTGTAGGTTTGATAGGCCAGCCTGGATTGCTCTTGTCACAACCAGGCATCCATACGTGATATTTCCACGGGGATAACAACCAAGGTTAACACGCTTAGTCTCGTGTCGACGACGGTTCACAGGACGGAGTGCGGTGGAGGACTCTGTGTGGTGTGGTGTCCCGCCCCCCCCTTCAGGAGGGAGAGGATGGAGACGACGTCTTAACTAACCCGTGGCTCAGGGGATACTACTTAAAATGAGGTTTTTGGGTGTGAAGCGATGAACAGTACAACACTGTTTCACTGCCCACTCCCCTAAAGGCTGGCTAACATACACTAATTGAAAAATACATGTCCCAGTTATGCCTCGCTGGGCGTCTTATCTCTGGTAAAACAAACTTTGGAGTTGGTTGCGTGGGTAAGCCTAACGCAACCTATGACAACTGGTAGTCACGGAGAATTAATTGCTGGTGTGCCCATCATTCGCACCGTCGTAGCCATGAACGGCAGAAATATGGTCGTTGTAGTGCTTTTATTTACCCTTTACACATCTCTCACCATGCTTAATAATATTAACTATCTTCATGATATTCTTATTGTTATCAGTGGTTGCGGAATTCACAATGTTATGCTCCATCTACACACAGCCTGGCCATTAGATCTAAATTCCTCTCTTACCTCCTTCTTATCCCTCTCTCACCCGTATACACGGTGAAAGGGGCGAAGATTCTGTTGACGGACCATAGCATTTCCCCCAGCTGTTTCGAAACTTCAGACTCAAGGCTATTCGAATACTCACTGTGGTTGGGTAGTGGACACGACTTTGGTGCACAATAGTACATACAGCACTTGTAACGATAACAGTCGAAATTAACGGACAGTTTTTTTGTGATAGAGTAAGACTTTTTTTCTCATTTGATTCAGATTCTTTTCTTTTTAAGGAGACTATGTCACTCATTGTCAGCCATATATTGGCGAAAGAAATCTTGTTGATACACAATTGTAATGATTGAATATCAGACCAAAGCTTACAGCCCAGAATTAAATCACATATAACAGCAAGTACACTGCAGACCTCGTGGTACCACTACATACCAGGTGGACACACCCCAGGCCAAGACCTGAGGGACCCGACCTCGCCCGCTAATGACTTGAATTAGCCAGGTGTCCTGACCTCACCTACCAAGACACCTGGGCATGACCACACCTGGACACAGCTGTCCAGATCTAACCAGTTTAGTGTTAATTGGCTAAGGTCAAACACCGGCTGTGAGCCCTCATTTATAGGCTGGGCAGTCCTGCCCACGCCTGACTCATTCTGATTCTGGTTGTCATTCGAACATTCTGAGGAGACGCTCATTACTCTGGAGATTCTCAGAGTCACGCTCGTCCTCTCCCCAGGTCGGGGGGGAGACTCCCCGACGTCACCAGCTAAGCAGAAGCCTCCCATAGGAGACAGCCCAGCCAAGCACCCACTGGGCCTACGTCAGGGTACACGTGAGTCTTGTCAGAACTATTCCTAGGGTGAGTTACCTGCTGTGGGAAGTGTATTCATTCATGTTGTGTCCGAGTCAGTGTCGAGTAACGTAACATAATGTGTAATACCCCGATATAATACTGATATTGATGTGTCCATGTCATTGAGTGAATTACTAAATAGTTGTATCGAAGAGGTGTTTGAGAAGTTGTCCTGTGAGAAGATTAGATATGTGTATTGACTAGAAGATAAGTGTGTTGTTGACACAGTGTAAATAACATCCCTGCCACGCTACCCAAGTTTCCTATCTTTACATTCCTACTCTTTATACTTCCTACTATATGTAATCCTCTTCTTGCAAATTTGTCTCATTATACAGTAGTATCTCCTGGACCTGCAGATAAATATACTAAAACACACTAACCATATCGCAGTCAATGTAATATTTAAGAAAGAAAAGTGCATCAGTTAACAGTAAATCGAGTAAATTTCATAGCGCTTTCAATTGAGTCAACCTACTGTTGCCAGCAGACTTATATAAAGAACATTACTGTACCGCTCAAAACTAACTAATACACACACAACGTAACTTGTGGACGCAGCTTTGACGTAATTTGAAGAAGATTTCACAAAATTTACAAAGGATATTCAGTCTCGAATTTCATATGAGTTTTGAATATGAACATAATTTTTTTTTTGCATTAATATTTATTGCTACCCACTAGGTATCTGAAACTACCGCACAAGAAGTAGCGTAATCAAAATTCATCACAGATTATGAAATTGAAATACTTAAGTTATCACTAGAATAAGGAGGTTCCTGAATAATATTATATCATACTAGAAACAGAAAATTCCGAACCTGTAACTGGAGGCAGAAAATTTTGATACTGTCAACAGATAAAATAAGCTAGATAAAAAAAAAAGATTCGTCACAACAGATACAACATTTACCTCTGATTTTAATTACTCTGATCACAACACTTGGCTGGCAGCTGTAGACAAAAACAAACATGAGCGTCGTAGGTGATCAAATTGTGAAAGCAGTGGAAGAAGTTTGATAAAACGGCGACGAAAAATTCCTGCATCATTAATCTTAACTTTAAATGTGAAGAAAAGAAATCAACCTTCCTCTCTACAATTCACAGTAATTGTCTATCTGAAGTTCTGCAAACAAGCGAGGGACATCACCCACAATAAGACATGACATTACTGAAAAACGTAGCCTGGAATGATGAGTGACACAACCATTTATTGAAGCTGTTGAATGCTACACAAAAAAGAGGTCAAGACACCCACATTATCATGTTGAACAGAATGTGATAAACATTTGGAATAGTCTACCTTCTGAAACTCTGGAGGCACGATCGTGTCAACTCTTAAAATAACATAGGATAAAATATTCAGAAATAAAGAATCCTTAACGACCCACTGGCTTCCGTTCTCCTACAAGAGCTCTGAGGTGCCACTATCATAACGTAGTGAAAATTTTCAGCCGCTAATCATTACTATATCTCCTGAGTGTAGAGTGCGACGTTTGAGATGTGGTTGTCGTGGTGGTGAGAGACTGTGGTACTACTCCCTGATAGTAGTGCCACAGACACGCTCCCGGGCGCATCTCCATACTCCATCTCCTGTACCCCAGCTGCCCACCCTCACTGCCGTGCCTCCCTCCAGTGAGTGTCACTTGGGTGTGTGTGCTTGTTTTACGTCTCATAGTCATGCACGTTTTTGTACACGTTTAAACTTTTGAAAACCATTCGACTAAAATATTTATCTTACTTGAAAACACAGTTAATCTCAAACTCTTCGGCCATGAAGAAAAAAAACACTTCAAAAACTGTAAATGAATGTAAACAAAAGGAACTGCAGAGGTGTAAACAGCCACCATGTTGTATCACTCGCTGTACAGGTGACCCACCTGTTAACGCTGTTAACATCATCTACAAAACAAAGCCAAGTCTTTCTCGCTAAATATGTCTCGCAACTGACTTGAGGATTCTCGTAAAGGAACATTAAATTGCGCGTCTCAGACCCAATAATTTTATGAAGAACTACACATCATATACTGTACAGCACTACACAAGACACGTATTGTGTACACACAAGATAAGCCACACTTACTGCACCTCCTTCACAATACACCTGTCTCACACATTTACTAAATAGGCCTACGTCCTGAATACAATAATCTCTCTCTCTCTCTCTCTCTCTCTCTCTCTCTCTCTCTCTCTCTCTCTCCTTCCTGTTTCTTCCTTCAGTTCTTTAAAATTTTCTCTCCATTGCCTTTTATCCCCTCTATCTTCCGCAATAAATCTTCTTTTTATTTTTAACTGTCATTTGTTTACTTGGTTTTGTCACTCTAATTACTTCCCTCGACAGCAGGTTCTTTTTCTCCTTTAAATTTTATGACAACTTTTCCATTAGTATTCTTCACCAATTTCTGTTATTTCCTTCTAACCTTCCTGTACTCCTCCCTTATTTTGAAACTCAGCTCACAGGACACAACATGATCTCACTGGTTACTGACCCTGGTGGACTGGCTGTGTAGACGTGAAGTGCAATGGATTATGGAGTCTGATTATGCGGTCAGAGGAACCCATCCCCATCAAACCCCATGAGACTGTCGCTATGGATGGTAAAGTCACGGTTACGATGGTGGCGTAAGCCGTCAGGTCAGATTAACCAGTCAACAGGTAATGTGTCCGAGGTCACTGGGTCTAGAGCTGGGTCCCGCGGGGCCCCCCCACACGCGCGGGGCCCCGGGCGGTCGCCCCTGTTCGCCCCTCTAAAGGACGGGCCTGGGTATGGTGTCGCTTTCTAAAACCATTGAGAGATTGCAGTGGTGCCATTTTTTTAAGAGTGTGGAATAGACTTAAATATAACATTTTATATAAATGAAGGCAATTACAACACAAAAAAATACAATCACTGAAGAAATTAAATTATTCTCAAGTCACTTCATATGGAAGTTTTGAAAGTCCATATCGTTTACCTTAAATGGTTCCCTAACTGAAAATAAAAGAGTTATTTAAGGGACATAAATTATAAAGTGACACAGAACTATGCTCAGCCACCAGATTAAAAGGGAAAGCGTCGTTTCGTAATTTTGTACATTTTGTAGTTATATTAATATTACCGATAAACTGAAATTGCTTTAGATTATATTAGTTTGTATGAGTTTAATTCAATGTGTATGTGACTGGTCGGTTTTCTAATTATTTTAGACGTGTGAATAATTGATTTTTCCAATGTGAATTTGTATGTACTGTATATTGATCCGTTTTCTGCTTATAAACAATCATTTGTATGTACATTACTGTACTCTAATGATTGGCAAATTGGTAATCTGGATGATCAGCTGAATGCTGGTACATGTGTCACTGGCCTAGTTACTGCACACACACAGTGCCATAAAGATTGTTTATTCTCTCTAAATTAGGAGTTTCAGATACAATATATATATATATATATATATATATATATATATATATATATATATATATATATATATATATATATATCATGTAAATCCACAATGAAAACGTGGATAAGATAAATCTTGGTAAAATCACACGGGAAAATGGAAACAACGGAGCACCTTAGCTTTCGTCTTTATTCAAGACATCTTCAGAGGCAACTAATCTTTAAAAAGTAGGGTCATTAACTAATACCTGACCATTGTGGACCTGGTCTCACCCTCCTCTGTATATATACACCTTGGTTTGTATTTCTCTTTAGTCTGCCCATATGTTCTCTTGCTAAGAGAACATATGGGCACGGGGTTGAAGGAGACTGCAGTGGGAGCGGGTAACAAGGCGAAAGATTACAGGGAAATAGTGTTAGGAATGATGACAAAACTAAATTAGACAGGGAGTTTAAAACTAAACGCGGTAAGGGGAGGACTCAGAACACGACTAACTTAAATGTATACTACGCGAACAGTAGAAGTATGAGAAACAAAATGGATGATATTAGGGCCTTGGTATGTACTGAAGAAATCGATATAATTGCATTCACTGAAACATGGATCAACCTAGACACACGTGAATTACCAGTCGAATACCAAATTGCGGGTTACAAACTGTTCCATACCGATAGGCAGACCAGGAAAGGGGGCGGAGTAGCAATCTATGTTAGGGATAATCTGAAGTGTGAAATAAATAAGGAAATAAAAACTGAGAGGAATACAGAAACAATTTGGATAGAATTAAGCGACGGTCGGGAAAAATTAATCACAGGCGTAATATATAGATCCCCCAATCTTGATAGCGTCAATGAGCGACTTATCTGGGATGAAATGCGCAGGGCTTCTATACACAACAAAGTCTGTATAGTAGGCGACTTTAACCTTCGCCAAATAGATTGGACTGACCTTACGGGCAACTCAGAATCAGAGGATTTTCTCGAGACGATCCAGGACTGTTTCCTAAGTCAACATATAACCGAACCCACACGGGGTAATAATATACTGGATTTAGTTCTGTCGAACAGAGAAAACCTCATTAGCAATGTCGAGGTAGGGAACGAACTTGCAAACAGCGATCACAAAGAAATTCGATTCCAGTTAGATTTTCAGGGCAGACATAAGGAAAATTCCACTAAAGTACCAGATTTCAGAAGGGCAAACTTTGACAGTTTAAAGAGGCAGCTGAGAGAGGGGGTGTCGCGCTTGGCCGTGAACCTGACAGATGACTCCGACCTGATAACGAGATCTGAGATTGCTGAGTTCCACGACAATTTAAATAATGAGTTACTTAATGCACAAAGGCAGAACATACCATACAAAAAACTCAGATCAGACAACAATGACCCTAAATGGATAAATAATTATTTAAAGAACATCATTGGCCGAAGGCTATAGCTAGAAGGATAAATCGTGGCGAAATTCACCTCCGGGACTATTATAGGGTATTGGCGGTAGAGGTTAAAACCGAGATAAGGAAAGCAAAGAGGAATAATCAGGTAAGGATAGCAAGGGAGGCGAACAAACCCCAAAGGATTCTACCAAATGTATCAAGCTAAAACCACGAAAAAGATTGGACCAATACGGTCAGACTCTGGCGAGCTCACTGATAACGATGGAGAAATGAGCAATAATTTGAATAAATATTTTTCAACAGTTTTCACCACCGAAAATTTAAACATGATACCCGAGGCACCGACTCTATTCAGAGATAGTGAAGAAAACAAATTAAGTGAGATAGTAGTGACTAGTAACGATGTTAGTAAGCAAATAGACAAATTAAAGCCTAATAAGTCACCTGGTCCTGATGAGATATTTGCCAGAGTATTAAAGGAATGTAAGGAAGGCTTGGTATGCCCTTAGCAAAGTTGTTTAACATGTCGTAAAACAGGTGTGATACAGAATCTGGACGATAGCAGATGTAATACAGATTTTCAAGAAGGGGATAGATCACTATCCTCTAACTACACGCCCAATCAGTCTAACATCAATAGTAGGCAAATTACTGGAAGCAATCATTTCAAACTCTATTCGAAATCACCTGGAGAAGCACCTGATCAATGATTCCCAGCATGGCTTCACAAGCAGACGTTCTTGCCTAACTAATCTATTAACATTCTTTTCATCAGTTTTCGAATCGGTGGACGAGGGGCACAATTATGATGTGGTATATCTCGACTTTAGTAAAGCCTTCGACAGAGTCCCCCACGAAAGACTAATTAGAAAGGTAGAAGCTCATGGCATCAAAGGTGACATCCTTAAATGGATTAGGGCGTGGTTACAGGACAGGAAACAGCGAGTGAGCATTAACGGCACTAAGTCCCATTGAAGCAACGTCACAAGTGGAGTTCCCCAAGGCTCAGTACTTGGACCATTATTGTTTATTATATACATAAACGACATAGATATCGGCATAGACAGCAACATAAGTAAATTTGCTGATGACACTAAAATAGGACGTGTTATCAAATCTGACGAGGACTCGGCAAAACTACAGGAAGATCTAAACACATTTTTCGAATGGTCTGAAAAATGGCAGATGAAATTCAACGTCGACAAATGTAAAGTACTCAGTATAGGAGATGTAAACAGGGAAACCAGATACCAGATGAACAACGATGCCATAGAGAAATCCGACTGCGAGAGAGATTTAGGAGTAATGATAAGTAGGAACCTTAAAGCAAGTAAACAATGTGTTTTTGCTCGTAACAAGGCTAATAAAGTACTTGGGTTCATACAAAGGAGTGTTAGTTACAAGACTAGCGAGGTCATCCTAAAACTGTATCTTGCTCTTGTGAGACCACACCTGGATTACGCAGTTCAGTTCTGGTCACCGTATTACAGAATGGATATAGAATCCTTGGAAAGAATTCAGAGGAGAATGACAAGACTAATCCCGGGCATTAGGAACCTTGAGTATAGAGACAGGTTAAAGCATCTTAATTTGCACTCCCTTGAGAGACGTAGAGCGAGGGGCGACCTGATGGGGGTGTATAAGTGGAAGGCAGGGCTAAACAAAGGGGACATTACAAAGGTACTCAAATTATCAACCAGGAGCGAACTCGTAACAATGGTTTTAAATTAGACAAATTTAGATTTGGGCGTGAAATAGGTAAACACTGGTTTGGAAACAGAGTAGTGGATGAATGGAACAAGTTACCAAATATCATCATTAACTCGAATACGCTGAATTGCTTCAAACATAGGTTGGATGCTCATATGAGCATTAGGGGTTGGGTGTAAACGGGACTGCCCAGTATGGGCCAATAGGCCCGCTGCAGTTTCCTCCATTCTTATGTTCTTATGTGCTCACCCCTGATGATGTGAATTACACGAAAGCGCTTGGGAACTAAGTGTTTTCTTCTTTCCTTGTGGTTATCAGCATGAATCCAGGTAAAAAAGTCACAGGTAAAAAAGTCACAGGAAAAAAAGAAAAGTTAACTATCGAATTCTCACATTTTTTAAGGTTAATATGTCAATCAGTTTCAGTAAAGGAATATGCAGAACTGTTGGTAAATTAATGAGTTTCGCTTAAAAATTATAAAATAGAACAAAAACATTAGGTTCTTTGTATAATCGGGCTGGAATATTCGTCTTAATCATCAGCATTAAAAACACTGAATATACATGTAATGCCATGATATTCTGTAAGCTGTTTTCAATCTGTACATGTCATGTACTGTCAATAAATGACTGACTTAAATATTTTTGTTTGATTACCTTACTGTGCTTAAGATATTGAACAAAACGTGATTTGTTTTCACGTACATGTAATGCCATCATATATAAATAGTGTTGTCAGTGTATTGCCAGTTAATAATTGAATTAAAATATTTTCAGTTTTATTACTTTAATTGTTTATGGTACTTAAATAAACTGTGACTGACTTAAATATTTTTTTTGATTACCTGACTTTCTTTCTTAACCAAAATTGTGACTTTTTTTTCTTGTGCCTTTATTACCGGTCACCATAAATTAATTGTGACTTTTTTACCTGTGACTTTTTTCCTGTGACTTTATTACCGGCCACCATCAGCATATACCTAGATCACGCGCACCTACAGTGATTTACTTGCATATATATATATATATATATATATATATATATATATATATATATATATATATATATATATATATATATATATATATATATATATATATATAACCACAAGGAAAAAGAAAACACGAAGTTCCCAAGCGCTTTCGTGTAATTCACATTTTCAGTGGTGATTACAGACTAAAATAGAAGTGCAGAACAAGTTATATATAAGCAGAGGAGGGTGAGAACAAGTCCACAGAGGTCAAGTATAAGTAATGACCCTACTAATCTTTACAAAAGCACCGCAGCGGTCGATAGTCAGGTCAGAGGGAAAACTGACCTGACTACCGACCACCGCAACTTCTCTTGAACATCGGAAGGTTAGGTAAAATCTTTCGTTTTCGTCATGTATTTTATCCTATTTTACATTAAAATACATCACGTTTCAGCAAAACTACTATTTATTTCCGAGAATATAATCATTCAGGCGCAGTTTAGGTAAAATATACGTGTGATGTAACAGTTTTTTAACTGAAAACGATTCGAAAAACACGTGTACCGTCTAGCCCTGTTCAAGGAGAGGACTGGGAGAAGCTGTTTGGTGCTGCAGACGATGACAAGGAAAATGATTTGGATGGATTTTAATGAAAATATTCAGAAATATGGTATTGTAGTATTTATTCAAGTCAATTAGGATAGAATATTATTGCAAGACAACAGTTTTTTAACTGAAAACCAATCGAAAAGCGATTAAGGTAACATCTTTTGAACGAAAGAAAGCGAAAGTCATTGTTTTCGTCACGATTTTATCCCACTTTCCACTGTAATACGTACGTCATTTCAGCAAAAATATTACATATCCGTGAATGCATTATATCAAGCACAGTATGAATAGAATACCATTGTAATATAACAGTATTTTAACCAAAAACTATTAAAAAACGAGTAACTTCTCTTGAACATCGAAAGGTTAGGTAAAATCTTTTGTTTTAGTCATGTATTTTATCCTATTTTACATAAAATACATCACGTTTCAGCAAAACTACTATTTATTTCCGAGAATATATTCATTCAGCCACAGTTAAGGTAAAATATACATGTTGTGTAACAGTTTTTTAACTGAAAACGATTCGAAAAACACGTGTACCGTCTAGCTGATACAGCTGGTGGTGCGTCATGCGTTGTTGTAAACAATAGGAGGTTGAAGTAGATTACCGGGTATTATATTAAGTGTGAAATATCGAAAAGGTTTTTATTACCGGTATTTTTTGTAGATCAATGAGAACTGTGATACCGTATATGATATGATAAGTTAGCCTGTGCTAAGAACTTCAACATAGACTACTGAAAACACGTTGTAAGGTAATTTAGCCTATTGCAAATTAAACATAAAAACATAAGAAAATAAGGAGTCTGCAATAGGCCGGTTGGCCTGTGCATGGCAGCTCCTGTCGAGAGTTACTACCACTCTCTATCATCCATGAATCTATCTAGCCTCCTTTTGAAACTTTCCAGAGTTCCCGCACTTACAGTACTACAAAGTTGCTAAGCTTGTTCCACTCGTCCACCACCCTATTTGTGAACCAGTTTCTTCCTATCTCCCTCCTAAACCTAAACTTATCCAACGAATCACTTGCTCGAGTCTATCCTGCTCGGATATTATAGAACTTTATCTATATTAAATGCAATTTAAGTTTCTTTAACTATCTGATATGGAAGGTTTCACAAGTCGGAATCATTTTTGTCATTCTTAGCTGCACGACCGAGAGTGAATTTATATCTGACTCTCAACATGGGTTTTACAAAGGAAAATCTTGTCCTAACAAATCTGTAACGTTTTTTAGGAAAGTCTTCGAGGTAATGAATAATGACGAAAATTACAATGGTATTTACTTAGACTTTAGCAAAGCATTTGACAGAGTACCGCATCAGAGGCTTCTGAGAAAAATTAAGGCTCATGGTATCGAGGGGAAAGTTTTAAATTGGATAAAATCATGGCTCACCGATAGAAAGCAGAGGGTCAGCGTAGATGGTGTTAAATCTGAGTGGGGCCGTGTAACCAGTGGGGTTCCCCAGGGGTCAGTACTAGGCCCACTCTTGTTCATAATTCACATAAACGATTTAGATATTGGGATCAGCAGTTACATAAGCAAGTTTGCGGATGACACCAAAATAGGGCGGCAAATTAATTCAGGGCAGGATGCAAATGCATTACAGGAGGATCTAAATAAACTGCAGGGGTGTTCTGAAAAATGGCAAATGAAATTCAACACCAGCAAGTGCAGCGTACTTAATATTGGAAGAACAAATACTTATAATGTATACAGCCTGAACAACATCAACCTAGAGAAGTCGACTTGTGAAAGAGACCTAGGGGTACTTGTAAGCCCGGACCTACGGCCTAGAAAACAGTGCGTTAATGTTCGAAATAAAGCAAACAGAGTATTGGGTTTTATATCTAGAAGTGTAAGTAACAAGAGTGCAGAGGTCTTATTGCAACTATATCTTGCGCTAGTTAGGCCGCACCTCGATTATGCGGTTCAGTTCTGGTGCCCCTATTATAGAATGGATATAAATTCACTAGAGTCGATTGCAATGAAGAATGACAAAAAATGGTTTCCCTGTCATTTTCTAGTCACGCGAAAGCGATGGGACAGACAGGACGTCACTGCTCGTCCATCCACAAACGGTCATGCGTTCTAGTCACCTGTGTTGCGCTATTACAGTATAACAAGTAAGTCTCATTCGATCTCAGACAGGGTTTAGATAGGGCAGTGATAAAGTTAACAAGAGCTAACAGTGAGTTCATTTCAGGGTTTCCGTCAGAACCCACTTGACTGCAGAGTGATGACTGCTAGAGATTGACTGGGAGAGATTGACTGCCGTTTGAGACATAAGAACATAAGAATGGAGGAAACTGCAGCGGGCTATTATTTACTGGGCAGTCCGTTTACACCCAACTATTGCTCATATGAGCATCCAACCTATGTTTGAAGCAATTCAGCGTATTCGAGTTAATGATGATATTTGGTAACTTGTTCCATTCATCCACTACTCTGTTTCCAAACCAGTGTTTACCTATTTCACGCCTAAATCTAAATTTGTCCAATTTAAAACCATTGTTACGAGTTCGCTCCTGGTTGGATAATTTGAGTACCTTTGTAATGTCCTTTGTTTAGCCCTGCCTTCCACTTATACACCTCTATCAGGTCGCCCTCGCTCTACGTCTCAAAGTGCAGATTAAGATGCTTTAACCTGTCTCTATACTCAAGGTTCCTAATGCCGGGATTAGTCTTGTCATTCTCCTCTGAATTCTTTCCAGTTCTATATCCATTCTGTAATACGGTGACCAGAACTGAACTGCATAATCCAGGTGTGGTCTCCCAAGAGCAAGATACAGTTTTAGGATGACCTCCTAGTCTTGTAACTAACACTCCTTTGTATGAACCCAAGTACTTTTTTAGCCTTGTTACGAGCAAAAACACATTGTTTACTTGGCTTAAGGTTCCTACTTATCATTACTCCTAAATCTCTCTGCAGTCGGATTTCTCTATGGCATCGTTGTTCATCTGGTATCTGGTTTCCCTGTTTACATTTCCTATACTGAGTACTTTACAATTGTCGATGTTGAATGTCATCTGCCATTTTCAGACCATTCGAAAATTTGTTTAGATCCTCCTGTAGTTTGCCGAGTCCTCGTCAGATTTGATAACACGTCCTATTTTAGTATCATCAGCAAATTTACTTATGTTGCTGTCTATGCCGATATCTATGTCGTTTATGTATATAATAAACAATAATGGTCCAAGTACTGAGCCTTGGGGAACTCCACTTGTGACGTTGCTCCAATGGGACTTAGTGCCGTTAATGCTCACTCGCTGTTTCTGTCCTGTAACCATGCCTAATCCATTTAGGATGCCACCTTTGATGCCATGAGCTTCTACCTTTCTAATTAATCTTTCGTGGGGGACTCTGTCGAAGGCTTTGCTAAAGTCGAGATATACCACATCATAATTGTGCCCTCGTCCACTGATTCAAAAACTGATGAAAAGAATGTTAATAGATTAGTTAGGCAGAACGTCCGCTTGTGAAGCCATGCTGGGAATCATTGATCAATCGGTGCTTCTGGTGATTTCGAATAGAGTTTGAAATGATTGCTTCCAGTAATTTGCCTACTATTGATGTTAGACTGATTGGGCGGTAGTTAGAAGATAGTGATCTATCCCCTTCTTGAAAATCGGTATTACATTCGCTATCCTCCAGGATTCTGGTACTACACCTGTTTTTAAGGACATGTTAAACAACTTTGCTAAGGGCATACTAAGCTCTTCCTTACATTCCTTTAATACTCTGGCAAATATCTCATCGGGACCAGGTGACTTATTAGGCTTTAGTTTGTCTATTTGCTTACTAACATCGTTACTAGTCACTACTATCTCACTTAATTTGTTTTCTTCACTATCTCTGTGTAGG